>NW_018364561.1:45871-88091 GCF_002078875.1 Numida meleagris | reverse complement strand
CATTGTCATTACCACTGGTCCATTTTCAGCTACACCCCCCCCCCCCCCAAAAAAAAAAGAAAGGATTCTGTAGCCTATGTGCTCTTATTTCTAATCCCAGCTTGAAAGACAGAGAAACAACACAGAGATACAACTTTAAATGTTTCATGAGCAAGAGTAGCTGTGGAATAGTTTCTGTCCGTTTTTAGCAAGAAACAGGGGAAATGAGAAATGAAACAGCAGAAAGCAGTTCTACAGTACAGATATATGCATGTAAATATATATATATATTATATGTGTGTGTAAGTTTATGTATATTTGTGTTTGTGAATTTGTATTTGTGAATACTTCCGTACCATCAATAGCTATACCTGAATTTCTTTCCTTGCAGATGTCAAGTACCATTTTAAGTGAGTTGCCATATAAATCACACATACTGCTATTTTTTTTTTTTAGCACTGAAAAATGCGAAGTTTGATTAGTATTGGATTTTCTTGCTCTGATGTTTTATTAAAGTGTGTATTGTTTGTGTATAGGAACAGCAAACCTGGGCTGTTCTGGTACCCAGAGATTAGTTAAAGAAAGCACTCTTGCCATTGCTCAAGTATTTAAAATCCAGAGATACATAATTTTTGTTATTAGCATAATTTCTAAGTTTCTTACACTAGTTCAGTCTTCTCCTAGACGTACAATGATAACGATTAGAAGACTTGATAAAAACACGTTCATCTGTGCCTGATGATTTCTCTTCTTTATTCTTCACTTTAAAATATTGCACCACTAGTCAGCCTGACAAAATAAACCCCATTTAGCATAACTTATCTTTTTAAGCTCGGAATTTGACAAGCTTATGAATATTTGAATTAAAAAGGAGGTGTAAAAACAAAAGACAAAACAGAGCTACAAAGGGCTCCAGGAACAGCTTATTAAAATTCCACTCAATTTTGCTGTTTGTTTGAAAGGTTGATTAACATTTACATAACTATCTCAGAGTAATGACCTTCTACTTTGCTTACACAATCCTAAACCTGTGTCATGTGATAAAATAACATTTCAATGAAAGCCTTTAACTTGTTTATAGCTAGCTATCTCTCCTGGCTCAGCCTTCTGCTGAATGCATCTCTTCTTTCTCTCAGGTGTAAATGGGATTTAACTAGAATCTAAAATCCCATTCCTAAAGTTCATGGTGTTATACCTTTCCTAAATTCACAGATAAATAAATCCAAGTCTTACAGAAATCTCAGAACTGATTTCTTGGACTTGTGACTCTGAGATCCAAGCTCCCAGGGGTTTGTTAATACTTTGCTACTGCATGAAGCAAATAATCCAGGTACAAAAGAAAGATTGTTTTAAAAATGTAGAGTTTATGTGCTTCATTTTAGGATCCAAAGTGTTATCAGAGCTACCAGGATTCATCAGATGAAGCATGCTTTTACCAGATGCATGGATAGAGCATACTCAAATACTGCTTTGTTCTCACAGGGCACCCTGACATGAAGACAGAAATTCTTTTCCTGTTGCGCAAGATGCACAATGGACTTAATCCAAATAATTGGGGGCTGTACAGTGAGAAACAGAAACGTGTTACTCTTGCACTGCTTAAGATTTTTGACATTCACTTCCTGCCATGGGAAAGGTGTAATTATTAAGTATGACTATTCAAGAACTGGGGGAAAACGCATGCCCGTTTCCAGGACTCTGCCCAATGTTCGTTTATTTGAAATTTTTATCAGATCTCTCCGTTTATGTGATGCCTTTTGAAGTTGGTAGACTTTCTGACTACTTAAGGTCTGGTGTCACTACACAGCAGTTTATTACATTTGAAATGCTTTCTGCATGTCAGAGATTCTAAGACATTGCACTCACTCAGCTAAGAAGTAGAAGATGAGTATAAGCTATACCATCATCATAAGTAAATACAAAAAAAAAATAATAATAACCTGCTTTGATTAGCTTTACCATATGCAATACTTCATACACTAAAAGATACCAAGTCAAGAGTCTCAAGGAAAGGCACAGAAAGAGTCTGTGCAAAATTCATTACCGTGTCATTTTTGTGCATCCTTTGGGGTGACTCAGCTTTGTTTTCCCACAGCACTCTGTGGGATTGGCAGTTCAGTGCCTGCTTACTTTTTATTTTAGAACAGATTCATGATAAGCCATGCGATTCAGATTTTTAAGTTCTTGCATTTACTGTTGCTTTTACTTAGTACTTGATAAAACATTTACTATCGCAACTGTGTTTTAAACTTTGGTTTCCTCCTTGTTACTGTGGCACTTAGACACTGGAGCAGAGATTGATACCTGTCCATAAATTCAGGGCTTTCAGAAATTAGTTCAAATGCCTCAGCAGAACTATTCTCTTGAGAAAGTTTCTTTTCTAGATAAAAAGGTTATCCGGAGCCTAAAAAGCAGATAGGCAACATTCTCAGCTTTGAGCAGGAGGTAAACTGTACCCTGCTGGGGCTGACAATAGGTACGATAACAAGGTCAAAGTGCCAATTAAAAACTTAGTCGACAGCCATATTTTTCATCAATAGGTTTCTGACCCCATATGGGACCTGGTTTATGTAACACGCAACCTCTTGCCTGGATGCGACCACCAAAAGATCCCTAACCAGAACCCCAAATCAGAGCCAAGATTTTGCACCCCTATTAAGAAACCCTGGGTTATCGGATCAAACTCACACAAGCTCTCAGTGACGATTTCGCTGACGTTTACAAACTGCAGGTTGGTACTTCCAGTTTCAAGGCTGCTCAAATATCCCTCCCCAAGGTATCAAAAATTATCCTCTGGACTCGTTAACGTGCCTTATCATAAAGGTGAATTCCACACAGTATTGCATCCAGTGAGACAGAAATGAGGATCAGCTCTAGCACCCTTGCTGTTGTTTAAAACCAACAGAGAAAAGAAAGGGTACTCCCTTATTGGTAAGTGCATGCTGATACACAATCTGTATTTTTTATCATTTGTCAAGCATTTCAGATGCTATTAGCACACTGATAGGTTTGAATGATGAGTGAAATAGTCTCTAAAGTGAGAAAAAAGGTCTGTCAACACAATCAGTATTCTGAAATATTTGGATGACACTCTTAAATAGTAAGGAATAGGAATCATATGAAGACTTAAACAAATATAAATCACTCATTAACTTTTGGCAAAGACCAGACTCGTTTCCCTTCCGATACTTGTATTTCTTCAGATAAAAATTTGACTTCGGGGGAAAAATTGTTGGCTCAGCTGTGTGACATGATGGAGTACTTGGAGCTTTCCATATCCTGGCAGGTAACTGTTTGGAATATGCTGAAGGTACGTCTGTATTTTATTCCAACTTGTGTAACTTAACTCCTGCCACAATCAAGACCTGAGGTATACACAGTAAGCATACAAAGTTTTCTTGCATCACACACAATCATATGTTTTTTAGCTCTTACGTGAGTGTCTCCCAAACTTATTTTATTCATCAATTTTTGTTTGACTCCACTCTTATTCTGATGGAATTTTCTTCTCTTATGGAGTTTAATAAACATTCAAGTTGTGTGTCCATGTAATAATCATTGTTTACACTTTTGGACATTAACTTTAGTTGAAATGAAGTTAACATATGAAGAAAAATTAAGTTTGATCACAGGTATAAATTTTAATCTATGCTAAAAATTGAATTCATACACCCACAATGACTAAACTATAATCTTTAAGAGCTTTATTGAATAAAATCATACACATTAAGTAAAAATTACTGGCAATTTATGAAAATACTATTTCAAATATTGAATAATATTCAGAGATAGTCTTTTGACAAAGAGAAGTAGGCCATTCCCTTACTCTTCAGGCTATAAATTCACACTACTACCACCTCTTTATGAATCTTGTATTCCACGTCACACCTTTTTCCTCTGATTTTCTAGGAGATAGTAGGAAAAAGGTGTGTATCTGAATTTAGTTAGGAAGACTCTGGGGTCTCCAGCATGCTGAGTGAGTTCTCTGACCACTCATAGCCAAAATGCGCAACTGCTCATCACCTGAAACAATTCAATTCTAATAATCCTGTCTTGCTCTTGGAAAGTGGCACAGTGGAATGAATTCTGGTCATGCATCCATCATTTCTCCAGAAAATAGAATGTACCTTGTTTATTCTTCGAAAAACCTTTGGTTACCAGGTAGAATGGTATTTAAGCCTGGTCCTTATTATGTCCTTTTAATTAGTACTAAGCATTTCTCTGGGTAGCATGCTCTGTTTTGTTTGTGTGCTTTTTCTTTGTGCAACACAAGAGAGCCCTCCCCACAACACTGTGCAGTGGCTTCTGGCCTCCCTTGAAGATCAGATGCCTCGGAGTCGTCGCAATGCTCAAACATTTGCTTGTTCATGTGTTTCTCAGAAATTAAAGATATGTTTATCAGTATCACTGGATATCTCTATTCCGTTGTGATAGCTGCTGGAGGAAGATAGTAGCTGAGAGCAAGCTACCATTACCAGAATAGTTTTTCTGAATTGCACTCTGCTCACTATACATCTCAGATAAGAAGAGACCAGGAATATCTTCAGAATATGTCTTGATAGAGCAAAGTTGCCTTTTAGTCTGTAAAATCCGAACAAGATATTAAAATGGATCACAAAAGCTGTTGGCTGTCGTGTACAGGTCTAGTGAGTCTGCTGTAGAGCAACAAAAGTCCAAGAGGATAGCTGTGGTTTCACGTTTGTCTGACTAGTGTTACTTTGACACTTAACTGCTGGACATACCTGGAAATTTCTGACATAATGTGGCATCGGTGTCTCAGCAGCCTGCATCTTTCTGCAGAATTACTTTATTGAGAATGCCACCTGCAGTGCTCCTCAGCTCTTCTTCCATTTTAAATGACGAATTCTCTCATGGATACAATTTTGGCCCAAACAGATGGTAGACCTTCTGCCCTTAGGTTAGAGATTAAGTGCATAGCAGGTGAGGAGACAGCAATGCACTGCTCATGCAACATATTCAACACTTAGTCAAGTTGATAGAATCAGATACATTCTCCTTGTATATTGGTGCCTGTGACCAAAGACTCTTTCTTGCTGGTAGGCTGGTATAGACAGAAAAAGAAGGGCTGACCACAATGTTCTTGTTTTAACAGGGTTTTAATAAATACAAACCCATAATAAATCATAGAATCATAGAATTGTTAGAGTTGGAAGGGACCTTTAAAGGTCATCTAGTCCAACTCCTCTGCAATGAACAGGGACATTCGCAGCTTCATCAGGTGCTCAGAGCCTGGTCCAGCCTGGCTTTGAATGTCTCCAGGGACGGGGCATCCACCACATCTCTGGGCAGCCTGTGCCGGTGCCTCACCACCCTTACTGTAAAAGCATTGCTCTTTACATCCAACCTAAATCTACTCTCTTAAGTTTGATACCATTTCCCATGTCCTATCACCATTGACTCTGAAAGATTCTCAATTCTGAAAGTCTCAGAGTTTTGCACTTTGCTTCTATGTTAGGAAAATAGATATTACAGTTCTCCCAAAGAAATTTTGCAGTGAGTGGGGGGTTCAGCCGAAGGAAAGTAAAGTCGTTCTGCACCCCCCTCAAATGTTGCTTTACTTTGTCATTTATAAACCATTAAGTCAGTGATTCTTCCTCTGTGAGTTTGAAAATTTTAGTTCCTAGAAAGAGGAAATCAGTCTGTGGAAGGAAAAGAATAAATCCCACAGGATTTCCAGAGAAAAAAACCAAAACAGTAATGGGATATAAGTGCTGCTTGGCAGTGACTGAAGACCACAGTGGGAAGTTGGCTTGTTCTCAATCTGTGTAGATGGAATGAAGAGCATTTTGTATACAGGTACCCATAGTTCATGAGAATGAAAACTTCTCTGTCATTTGGTAAAGGAGGCAGCTTTGACATTGGTTGTTCTGTTCTTCACACAATAAAATTACACTCTTTAGGGTTATTTAGAAGACTGATATCATTAAAGAATTCTCCATGTTCACTGTCTGATGCTCTGTAAAGAGTCAATGCAATTGAATTGTGATTTGCACAAAGGAGCACGCTACTGAAGAGTAACTTCCTTGCACCATACAATGTATGCTCTTTGAAAACAAAGAACTGTAAGAATCTACTTCATTCTTTCCTTTATTCTTTATTTTTTATACTTTCTTCTGTTTCTTCAGTCTTTTTCTCACTACGTTAGGTCAACAGAAGTTATGTTTAAAATACTGGATTATCTTGTATTTTATTAGCCCTCTTTCCATTTAAGCAACAGTGTCAAATAGACAAATTTTAATCACTTGGAATCAGTCCCCACTGAAGAGTAAATCAATCAAGTGAAGAACTGCACTATCTGTGATGTAATGGAGTGCTGAGCCTGCTAACACTGCACCAGAGTCTTTTAGATGATATTATTTCATGCTTATGTTTTAATTGCTAATTAATTTGTCTCTGTAAAATCATCTGGTTTATTTCGTGGAACACTGTGGTTTCATACTGACTGGCAGCTAAGCATCACCACGCTGCTCTTTCACTCCCCCTCAGAAGAACAGTGGGAGAGAATGCAATGAAAAAAGGCCCTAGCATGGATCTCCAAAAGGGCGGCAGCTCTCCCAGCCCTCCTGCCACTCTGCATACCTTGCCGCATAAAATAATTCAAACATAAGCAGTATACAACAGCACTTCAAACAAAGAAATCCAGAGTAAAAGGGTAAATGATTATTGCACACAACTGAGCAACTGCAAGGTGCTTCCAACTTCCTTTTGTCTTGAAGACCCTCCCTGCGTGTCACTGAACATAGGCCCATGATGTTTACTGTAAAACATTACATTTACATTCTGAACACATTAGCTACCCACTAAGTTTTGATGACTACTAGTACTACTTATTTTCTTTTTTCTTTTGTTTACTTCATTGTTTTTATTTGTGTGCTTGAAAAATCAGTCTTCATCCTATGTGTAATTTAAAGTGTGTATGGCAGTTTCCTCCAGAGAAGGAGTTTGATTTGAGAACTAAAACTTATTCTCTCATCATCTGATAGCTGGCTACACATAACTGAGTGCAGTGATGAAAGTGACCTATTTTATCTGCCTGAGAAAAAATTACAAACTCCTATTGCACTTTCTGTATAGGTACAGGATTACGTTGAACAGTAATTCAAATCCACCAAGTCTTGGGAAATGGTTGGCATTCTTGATTCTTGACTCGTTCTATCAATTCGTTTGTACTACCAAATGTATGAAAAGTCAGAGGATGAATATAACCTATAGTACAAAAATAGTTCTTTTTAACCTAAACTCTCCCTGGTGAAAGGGTATATACATAATTCAGCCAAGAAGATTCAGTCAGAATTCAGTTTGAAAATAAAAATGGAGGTAAAAGTAGAAGTAAAAGCAAAAGTAAAAGATAAACAAGAACTGCCAGCTTAATTGATGTTGAATATTCTGATCGTTCTACAGGAACTGTTCATTACTGTGTGCTTTATTCAGAGCATTTAATGTATCAGTTTCAAAGAGGAATGTCCACTGAAAACAAAAAGAGATTGCTTTCTGTAATTAAGGCCAGAACTGGAACAAGAGAATTACATGTGTAGAAACAACAAATTTTTAAGGTAACCAAACTTTTGGTCCTTTAAAGATGTGAGGTAGCTTAGTAAATTCATGAACAAAATCTATTTTCAGCTGTGTGGAAGGCACACTGTATGCCACTATATATCAGCAGGAGTTTTAACGTTTCATCAGTGAAAATACCACTGGTTTTTGAATATCAGGACATTATGCCAGTTTATATTAGGCATTCGGCAAATATATAATTATCTTTTTAAATTGTTATTATTATTTTGTCTTCATCATTGGAAATGGTCTCAAATGCGACAGCAAAACAAAGCAAAGCAAAGACATAGGATGAGAATTGGGATATATCTGAATTATCTTTCCTGGGATTCAAAGCTGTCTGGCACACAAAGGCAGAAACTCTGGAATAGAACCTTGTAAAAATGAAGAGTATAAACATCCTTAAATTCTTATGCAATATAAATTGCATTATTAGAGCCCAGGTGAAACGTAGAGCCTTAGACATTTTTTTTATGACTAAAATCTTCCTATTTTCTTCCCTCTACTTCACTTATTACTGCACAAATTACAAAAGCAGATGAAAGTTTCATCTTTTAATTAGGGCCTTGTCCCTTATTACCAGCAGGAGTCTGAGGGGAGCTCTCTATTTTTTATATTACAACTACTGCTGCTTTACTGCAGGGAAAGAATTAGTGCTACTGTGTGTCAGCTGCCAGCTTCCTGTTGTTGCATAGATTGGTACTGCAATTGTTCAGAGATCATAATAAATTTCAGCGTAGACCCCACTGGTGAACCTGTCAGGTTGACAAGAGGCTTCTCAGAAGAATCTCTTGTCAAATGTCTCATTTTAGGATGCATACCTGCCTTTCTTTCTATAGTGTGGCAGCAGAGTTTCCTTAAGCTTCTTCCTGCAAATCAATGCTCTTGGTGAGGAAATAGATTTAGCATTAATATAGTCCAACATGGGGGAAATGAACACTGTTGTTCTAACCAAAATTTGTTGGAGACCATAATGCTCAAAGATGGGCGCATATTTGAAGATGAGTGACTTAAATACATTATAAAGATTTGTGAATAAAGGCAAAGAGTTATCAGTGGCCACTGACACTCCTTTTCTTTTGTAAGTGGTCAATATGGATGTTTCTCTTTGTGCTTGGACCTGTCCATGGGTATCCAATCAAAAAATTGATGGTTGATGGAGTTCTTATTTTGTAGCAAGCTGCAGCATACTTGAAAGAACTGTAATTCTTCTAACAGAGATACAGATACAGATTTTGCCCCTTTTGTTAAAACAGCATAATGGTTTCCATTTTAAATTGAGCTGCATAACAATCTCTACTTTAAACCTTTTATTAGAAATTTCTTTTTGTTATTTGAGCTTTACCTTACACTAATTTTTAAAAAGAAATATACATACAGCATTTCCTATGGGTAGGTGATGGGAAGATGAGGTTTTTGCAATACAAAAAAAAAGATCTGTTATTTAACACTCCTCTGAAAAGGCATGGGACTGAAACGGGGCCCTAGGCTGTGGGCATGGAGTGAGGAGACCACAGGCAAGGCCTGATGACCATTTTTCTCTTCTTTGTATATCTGTAAAACTTGTGATATGTGTTATTCCTCAGTTTCTTAACTGATGATTTGTATGATGGGTCATAGTGCACCCTAGGCAAGTTCACAGACAGCTCAAAATTGGGACAATATATCTGACAGCTGTGCTACTGTTCCAAGAAAATTCTGTAGACTTCAGGTGTTGGACAGGAGCCTGAAGAAGTTCAACAAATAGAAAAACTTGACCCCAGTGAAAAGTATTTCCAAGCCCTTGGAAGAGGATTTTACTGACTTTAGGTACTTCTACCACTGGACACCTGCCAAGTCAAAGAAAATCTCATGATGCAGATTGCTCCAAAAATAATGCCTCCTATTTGTTTCCATGGAAACTACAAGAGATACAAAGAACACTATAACATTTTTTGATAGTGCAAATTATCAACTACAAAACCCTTTTTCTCAACATGGTCATCACCATTAGCCAATTCACATGGATGAGCTGATCGAGACACTACATTTTGTGGTGTGATAGCAGTGCGTGGCCATCTGGAACATGGCTTGTCTTTCACATTGCTGTCACCTCTGCTGAAACACACCACCCACTGCCTCACTGTTCTCACATCCACTGTTTGATCTCCATCAACATTCAGCAGGCATCAGTGAATGTCGGTGGGTGCAATTTTTTCCACATGGAGAAATTCAGTTCCACACCTTTGCTCCATCCACACTTCCATGTCAGACATTATTGTGTCAGACTGCCCCTCTGCTGCAATCTGTCACATGGCAACAACACAGAATGGAATATTGTTGGGAAGGTTCAACATCCATCTCAGACATCATGGGCCAGCAAAATAAAATAGGAGGCATTACTTTCAGAGCAGCCCTCATCGATGGCTACTTTCTGGGTACATGTTTAAAGTACATCTCTTCACCTCCAAGCAATCTCTAAAATTGCTCCCGCAGCGATTCATTTTATTTTTCAATAAAAAAAAAAGAGTTTACATTCCTGCAGGAAACGGCTAATGAAATGTGTAGTTTGTCAAAGCATTTCTAGGAGCCTTGTCAAGTTTTATTACTGACTGGAATCAAGGAGTCAATTAAATCAGTTCCACAGCAATAAAATATGATGGAATACAGACTTTTAAAGATACTTATGTGCCCAGGGACATAGCAAACCTCCAAATACCTTCAAAAGCATTGTCTTTATCTTACCAATCTTGCTTTTTGGATCAACTAGTGCTATTCACAGTGCAATGTGAGTGAAACCCTAGTTGCAACATGTGAAATCAGATTTCCATAGCTTCTTTGTTGTAATTAAGATCAGAATTTGTTATCCGGCTTAAAGAACAAGATCACAATGAGATCCATACATTTAAGTTTATCAGCTGTTCTCTGGGCATTGCTGCAGTTTAACATACTTAATGAAGATCTAGTTTTAGTGACTTCTGTTAAGTATGTTCTTTTCCGATTGGCAAAGAAGAAAAATAACAATATATTTTGTTTGATTCATGTTTGTTAGTAGCTGAGGTTCATTTTTTGCGTAAGAAATAATCAGCGAGAAACTACATTTTATCTGAATTATTCAGACTATTTTTCTTTTAAAAGAGATTAGCTTTCCACTTTTTTCTTTCAACCATCACAAGGTTTTACAAATTAGGAACAATCAAAACCGATGCCACAAGAAGCTGTTCATCTGAATATTCCCAGAAAATTTTTCTTTAAAAAAATAAATATTTACATTAAATAAAAAAAAAACAAATATGCCTGTATCTTTAGATGTTTCATTAAGCAATTGCTAGAACTGTAGGAACAATTTAGTATAGCCAAGATTGATGGTGGAAGCACATGTGACCTGCTGGCAGTATCCTCTCTTACTCTTTCATGTTGGGTCACATGAGGCTGCAACAAGGAGACTGCAAAACATTAAACGTGGTTTTATGTCCCTTGGGAGGCTGTTGAATGGGTTGGGAGTATGGGTAGTGTTCTCTTCCTCCCAGTTGAAGACTGGGACCCAGGAAGATGGAGGAAAACTGATGAGGTGAATTGTTACGTGGATGGTGTTGTGCTCAGGGTTTTGGGTACTTCAAGAGACTGGGCCTGCTGATGCTGGATGGAATGTAACTGGCTAGGTGGGGCAAGAATGTTCTAGAAAGCACTGTCACTTTATGAAAACCTCAGATCTGTCCCAGAGAAATCTGGGAGGGCTCCTTGGAGATAACATGGCAGATAGCCCAGATTAATTGCCTCTACACCAAAGCACGCAGCATGGGAAATGGAAAGGAGAAGCTGGAAACCACAAGGCAATTAGAAAACTGGGACCTAATCTTTCTCACAAAAATTGGTGGGACAAATCACACAACTAGAACATTAAGACTGAGGGCTAAAAGCTTTTTAGAAGGGATAGGCAAGGTCCTGTAGGAACTGGCTGATGTAGTTGCCAAGCTGCTCTGTACCATACTCCAAAAGTCATGGCTGTCAGGTGAAGTCCCTGGTGACTGGAAAAAGGGAAATATCGCTCCATTTTTAAGGAAGGGAGGTAGGAAGACCCAGGGAACTACAGGGCAGTGAGCCTCACCTCTGTGCCTAGGAAGGTCATGGAACTGATCCTCCTGGAAGACATGTTAAAGCATACGCAAGACAAAATGATCAAAGAGCAGGCGCTCCTCTCCTATGAAAAAAGGCTGAGGGAGCTGGGCATGTTCAGCCTGGAGAAGAAAAGGATCTAGGGAGACCTCTTTATGGCCTTCCAGGAAGCTTATGTAAAGGGGGAAGGATGAGCTTTTACGTGACCTAATACTGATAGGGCAAAGGGGAAAAGTTTTAAACTGAAAGAGAGAAGATTTAGGATAGATATTAAGAGGAAATTCTTCATTCAGAGAGTGGTGAGGCACTGTCGTGGGCTGCCCAGAGAAGCTGTGTTGCCTCATCCCTGGAGGAGCTCAAGGCCAGGCTGGATGGGGCCTTGGGCATCCTGAGCTGGTAGGTGGCAGTCCTGTCCATGGCAGGGGGTTGGAACTGCGTGGTTTTTTAGTCCCTTCCAGCTGAAGCCATGATTATGTGCTGCACTGTGTCCAAAATCAGCAGATGGTGATAGGAAGAGGATAGCTGTTTCCCAGGACCAAGAAAGCTTTGACTTTGTACTTTGTTTAGAAAATTCAGGCTGTGGTGTAACGATTAGTAAGGACAGTCTGTAAAAAGTGATTTTTTAAAGAGACTGTAACAGCATCCAAGCAGAGCCAAAATATGGTCACGTACACATGACAAACATCTAATGAAATTCACTCAGCACCAGGAGCACTGAACTGCTCTCTGTGCCTAAAACCAAAAGCCAAATGGATATGCATTATTTATTTACTGCTAGTACTTGACTTTCAGTAATATAAATGCTGTTAAAAATGTTTTGTATCGCCTTACTGCCTGTAACCAGCTGAAGAGAATCTCCTAAAAAATACTAGAGTATTCCTAAAGTATGCAAATTAGTGGGAAGTAAATAGCTCTTTTCTTCATTACCATAGTCCCACTCAGACTTTTCCCTTACTATTGAATTCAAATGAAGTACTGCTGCTGGATCCACAAATTAGTCTAGATGGCATTTGTTGTAAAATTGAGAAAGCTATAGATCTTTCCTCCATGCATGTTTGTGTATTTCTTCTGATCTCTATGGAGAATCGTCAAACTCGCATGCACAACACCAGAATCAGGTAGAGAGTGCTGTATGTGATTTAATGCCATTTAAAGATTTAAACAAAGATTTTTGCATCTGTTTGTTTTAAAGCTTTTCAAACTATAGCACATCATATCAAGGCCTATTAGCTAAATGTATTCCCTCTTTTTCTATCAGATTAGGGTGAGCGGAGCCACTAATGACAGAAAAAATATTTCAGCATACAGTTATAGATGTCAAGTGTGAAAGTTTTATTTTTTTGCACATTTTTTAAAAACAAACTATTGCTATTTATATACGGATATAAAGAGATGTTAAAATGCAGAGTATCAGTACAGTGTATTGTCTCATTTATAGAGCTTGTGCATTGCGATTTCCAAGCTGCTGGAAAGAGAAGTACTGCAAACTGGCCTATTGAAATCCTTCACAAAAATGATCAGGAATAAAATAGGGACAATAAATAGGTGTTAGAAGAAAATTCTTTGTAACAAGGATTGAAACGATGCTCAGTATTCCAGCTGGATAAACAAAATACCTTACTAAACCAGACGGAAATATGTTCTGAAAGAATAATAATAATAAAAAAATTGTTCTGAAAAAGCAATAAAGCAAACAAGCCTACTCCCACCAAAAGCAGAATAATATTTGTGTATATTCAATAGTTAGGATCCAAAATATTTCAGGAATGTTTGCCTCCATTCTTGTTTACTAAAGGAACTGTATAATAAAATCAATAGAAACGGTGTGGAATTTCTAAGTAGTGCAGATGGTTACATTTCTGTGCAGAAAGAGCTGCAGAATGAGTTTGTAACAGAAAGGAAGCTTAATAAAGGCTTTTTCTGCTACTGTGACTTTGAATACTCCTATCATAAACTATAACACAAGAAATCAAGTCAAGAGGAAGAAGACAGAGTTCAGGAAAAAAAAAAAAAAAGGAGTCAGATTATACTAATGTTGGTATTAATCAGAAATGTTAGATGAATAGGTTTGGATGTCTTCGGTTTTCTCCATGTCAGAGAGAAAAGACATTGGAGTTGTACAGAACACTCAGCTAGCACTAGAAAAATCTGTCAGTTTGTAGATTTCAGTGATACCATCTGTGTGTGTTTAGTTTGACAAGAGCAAATTATAATGTTTTAAGAAAATTTTGTTTAAACATAAGAGCATTAGAGATGCCTCCAAAATTCAGTGGCAATGGGAGATAATCTTTAGCAAGACCTCTCAGCCCAAGCCAGTTACCACGGACCATAGTCCTTGCCTCTGCCAGTATCCACAGTGCATTATAGATGTCACAGTGTGTAACTCTGCCTATATCTTACAAACCTGAGCTTGTCTAACACTTGCTTGAATCCAGTGATACTTCCTCTACAGCTTTCTTTAGAAACAAATAGTTGAAATTAGTTAGGTGCTGCTAAAAAAAAAGTGCTTTCTTCAACTCTTTTAAACTGATCTGCTTCAAGTTCCAATGGTTGAACTTTGGGTTTCTTAAAATTCAGTGAACGTCATTCATCATTTCTGCTACTTTCATGATTCCATAAATGTTGGACACATTCCACATCACTCTCCTCTTTAAATGAAGAATAGCAGGGACTTCAGCCTCAAAAGGAGACTGCTCCATTCTGTGATCATTTTGCTTCTCTCTCTGTCAGTTTCTCAATGCCCAGTGTCCTTGAGACTCAGAAATCAGAACAGCAGTTGAAATGTTGTTGCAGCAAGGTCCTCTTTAGGTGTACACTATTGTTCTCTGTCTGTTTCTCCATATCTTACACGGCGATGCGCAATATTTTGTGTGTGTTTGTCTCCTGCCAAACACATAACAAAATTTTTCAGAGATGCAGGACCTTAAATAATAGCATCTTTTGTATGTATTGTTCAGGTGGGTTATTAATTAAGAAACCATTGTCAAGACATGATATGTCTTTGCTTTCTTTCACTTAATGCATAAATTTGTTATAAACTGCCAGGTGATTTTAAACTCTCTGATACATTTTTCAAGATTATTATCTCTATTGCAGAACTTCAATTTATCTCCCAGTGGTTTTTTGAGATCTCCTGGCTTTATTCTCATTAAGACGCCTCCTTTTTCAGGAAGTTTCAAAACCATTGTTAATCTTCATTGAAAACTATTTGCACTCTTTTCCTATGATTTGTATTTTATTATCTTAACACTACTCTGTCACCTGCTGATCCTTCTGCAATCTCTGTAGCTTTTCCTTCTACATGTGCAGTATCAGAAGGTAATTTTAATGGCTCTTCAGGCAACTCTCTTAATTTTTCTCTCTAAATTTGATCTCATCCGTAAGCCTGATCTCTATGACAACAACTTGCAGATCAGCCTTGCTTTTCCTCTTCTTTCTTATCTAATCTAAAACCTGTTTGTCTTTCTCCCTTTCTCTCTATATTTCTCGACAGATATTGACAGTACTGCCATCAAGCCTATCACTCAAATCTGTAAGGTGGTTGTGATATTCTTCTTCAATTTCTAAATTTCCTGATCCTAAATGTATCTAATAATCCTGTTGCTTTTGTGAGTATAATACCTTATGATGTGGGTGTGATGGTTATTTCTTTCCTAAGAAGCCATATGGCTAAATCTCTCTCCTCCAGGCTTTTATCATATTGTATTTCAGTTGCTGCAGCACCCTTTTTGGCAGCTTTGCTCATATGAGTCAGAATTCTCCTACAAGAAGTAGTTTCTTAGCCTTTCATTTTCACCCTGTAATATCTGTCTTCCCTATTCAACCACTGTAATCTACTTGCCATCATTTCTCAGCCACAATATCTGTAATTCCCATTTTCTATTCCCATCTTCTATTTCCATTTTCATTAACCATCACTTTCATCAGCTCTTGATTTCACTGAGCTCATAATATCAGATCCTCTCATCCGTTCTTCTGGCATATCTCTGTTCTCTTCCATTCTTAAATATACCCCTTGGAAACATGCATAGTGGAAAAAAAAAAACAAAAAAAACCCAAGCCATTTAATTAGCCCTGCCTAAAATTATGTTTTACTCTCAAAATTAAGAGTAAATATTTTGTGATACTCACAAAAAAAATGTTTGAAACCTCTATGGTACTATGATAATACAAATAACATTCATAGCAATGTCCTTTAAAAGAAAATTAAGACTACTTTTGTAAGAATTAGCATTTTTTATTCCAGATTTTTTTTCAGATACTTTGAGATAAAATGCATTCTTTCTCTTTAGTTGACTGTTATTTATGTAAATGAGCCACTCCTGTTTCACTACACACATTAAGTCCCACTTCAAATTAACAGGTTACAGTGATATAGCTAAGGAAAAAAATAACTTCAAGAACATCTGAATATTTATGAATTCAAAATATCAGCCTTCATAACATGGTACATTATTTGGCTTTTCACTCACTATTCAGTTCCAAGAACATTACATTACTGATACTTCTGTCTTGACTTTGAAGCATTTGCAAGTGGAAGATTGTATTTAATTAGATCACTCTGTCTCTGTGCTCAAAGTATCAAACTGTATTTGTAAAACAGCGTGGTTTAAAATATGTGTTTAAGTGCAAGTCAAAATTGAGAGCTCTAAAAAGAAATCCCTGCGGTATGGAAGCAAGTATCTGAAAATGTAATGGTACAAAATAAAATAGCCGTGTTCTGGTTGCTATTTGTCAGTGATTTGCGACAGCCTGAGAAACAAGGCCCGAGAAAGTTACGCACTTTCTTTCAGGAAATGTTTCTGTGTCTCTGTTTAGAAATATAAGATGATTCTTGCATTACTGACCATTAACTTCCATACTCTGTCACATATAAATGTGTGCAGTGGTGGTGTTGGTAGGGTACATTCTCAGCTTCAGAAGAGGATGGTTAAAGAAGGGCCTAGTTACTTTTTCCAGGGGTATATAAAACTGCCAAATGAAGTATTTGCTAGTATATTCTCCTTTTAGAAGTATTCTCTGCCAATCAGAGTTTATTATATAATCAAGTTTATTATATATAGGTAATAAGGAATGTTGGTTTTAGGATCAATATTGACCCTGCAGGGCTGGGTACCTGCTTGTCCCTGAAGGTGCATGTCTCCCCTGAGAAAATGAGATTAAGCTATGTATAGCTATTATATATAGATATAATAGATATAATAGATATAATAGATATAATAGATATATATTAGATATAATAGATATAATAGATATAGCTATTATCTAGTTATGTATTCCTAATCTGCTAAACAATCATGTAGAGTCTATGGAATCCTTGCAAAGTATGAGTGAACTGGTCAGAGACCTCTCCTTTTCCCTGAAAACCCATTAACATGTTATTGCCAGCTGCCATTATTTCTTATTGTGAACCATAGTATTGTTGGTATTTGTAGTCTCTTGAATGTAAACAATTCATCTAATTTTTTTTTTTTTTTAAGACTCATTATCCTCTGCATCACAGCACTGTTCATTTGGTCCAGTTTGGATTTGAAGTCAAGCTTCTGGTTTTCTTTAGCTATAAGCCTTTTTTTTTTTTTGGTATACAAAAAAATTGGAAGTTTTATGTATATTTCAGACTTTTAGAATCACAGAATCATTTGAGTTGGAAGGGACCTTCAAAGGTTATCTTGTCCAGCTCCCCTACAGTGAACAGGAACATCCACAGCTTCATCAGGTGCTCAGAGCCCCATCCAGCCTGACCTCGAGTGTCTCCAGGGACAGGGCATCCACCACCTCTCTGGGCAACCTGCGCCAGTGCCTCACCACTCTTATTGTAAAAACCTTCTCCCTTATATCCAATGTAAATCTCTCCTTAAGTTTGATACCATTTCCCCTTGTCCTGTCACATCAGACCCTGCTAAAGTGTCTGTCCCCTTCTTCCTCATGGTCCCCCTTTAGATACAGACAAGCCGCTCTCAGGTCACCTTGCAGCCTTCTCTTCTCCATGCTGCACAGCCCCAGCTCTCTCAGCCTGTCCTCACAGGAGAGGTGTTCCATCCCTTGGATCATTTCTGTGTCCCTCCTCTGGACTCGCTCCAACAGGTCCGTGTCTCTCCAGTGTTGGGGACTGACATCTGGACTCAGTACTACTGTTGAGGCCTCAGCAGCTAAGAGCAGAGGGGCAGGATCACCCCCCTCACCCTGCTGGGCACGCTTCTTTGATGCACACATGATACAGTTGGCTTTCTGGGCTGAGAGGGCACATTGTTGGCTCTTGTGCAGCTTGCCATCCAGTAGTATCCCCAGGTCCTTTTTGTCAGGCCTGTGTTCTATCCTTATACCCTTGTATAAGGGTATAAGCTTATATAGCTTGTACTAATAGCAGGGGTTGCCACGACCCAGTGCAAGACCTTGTACTTGGATTTGTTGAATCTCACGAGGTTCTTGAGATAGTGTTGGAAGTTAGCCAATTATCCTAAGAATAAAATCTGATGAAACAGCTTACAGATAAAATCTCTGGGAACAGTCCTTAAGACTGTAAAAGTATTCAAGCTGTTGCTTTTCTTTTCTGGAGAATACTTCATCAGCAAAGAGCTTAAAAATTAGAAGTTTGAATTAGATAAGGATTGGCTAAATAGCTGTGAATTAATATTTAAGAGTCTTGCCAAGTGGATGGGAAACTAAATTACCTAGTTTGTCCGACTCAGTTACCCTGTCAGTTGTTGAATTTGGCCCAAATGGAAATCCATTCTGAAACAGAAGTTGTGAGATGCTGTATCTGGTCACAGAATCATAATATCATATAATCATAATGTCTCAGAATCATAGAATCCTTAAAGTTGGAGTGGACCTTTAAAGGTCATCTAGTCCAACTCCCCTACAATGAACAGGGACATGCACAGCTAAATCACGTTGCCCAGGGCCTAAACCAGGCTCACCTCAATTGTGGCTGCTCTGATCACTAGTATTTCATTATATCTAGCTATGGCAATTCAATGAAATCCATCACTGTGCGTTTAAACCCTTTTTGTTTCCTTACGTCTTGGAATAAGACGTGCTGAATGAATCCTTCGATTGACCTATTCTAACTTTGGATCCATCTACCTGATGGATATTTATAACACTTATCTTAATGTAGAATTTATTTATTTAGGTCTGATATTCCATGCCTACTGAGATTAAAGTTAGAGGCTGGAGATTATATAAAAGAAAATTTTATACTGGCATTGAGTGATTATCTGTCTTTTTCAAAGACAGATGAGGAATGAGGAAAAAGATCTAAATGGGATCACATGTCTGATGATAACGGTTTGAACTCTTGAAATGTTTTCAGAATTCTCTAAGCTCCAAATTGTGTAAGTTCTCAAGGGCTTTGAAAATACATAATAATTACTAAATCAAATAGATTTACAGTTGAATATTCTGTGGATAATTCACAGTTCTCTTACAGCTACACAAGCCTAGCCTTTGATATACGTAGTACAGATACGCATTAGATTTAGTTTTTATCTTCCTCCCCCCAGTTCTCAGTATTGGATAAGACTGACACCATAACTGTTATGAGTAGTATTAAAGAATGTGTGGCTTTCTTTTTGAACTGCCTAGGGAGTACTCTGACTATTTAAAGCACAGAGTGATGTAGCACAGAGAATACAAAACATCAGACTTCACAAAAAGTTAAATCTTTCAAGCAAGTCCAGCTGATTTAGTCTTCTCTAGTATCATAGAATGGATCGTAGAGTGATTTGGGTTGGAAGGGACCATTAGCAATCATCTCATGTAACTCCTCTCTCTGAGGAGAAGGGACATCTTCCACGAGATCATGTTTCTGAAAGCCACCACCCAACCTGGTCTTGAACAACTTCAGGGATGGGGCATCCACAGCTTCTCAGAGTAACCTATTCCACTGCCTCACCACCCATGTGGTAAACAATTTATTTCTAATTATTAAGCTAATCTACCCTCTTTCAATTTAAAACTATTATGCCTGTCCTATCACTACAGGCCTAATGGAAAAGTTTCTTGCTGTCTTTCCTATAAGCTCGCTTCAAGTACTGGAAGGCTGCAATGAGGTTTTCCCAGAGCCTTCCTTTCTCCAGGCTGCCCAAGCCCAGCTCCCCCATCCTATCTTCATAGGAGAGGTGCTCAGCCCTCCAATCATCTTCGTGCCCTTCCTCTGGACCCTCTCCAACAGCTCCACATCTTTCTTGTGCTGTGGGCCCCAGGCCTGGACGCAGTACTCCAGATGGGGCCTCACGAGGACAGAGCAGAAGGGGAGCAGAGATATGAACTTATTGTTTTCTTTAAGAAAAATACATTTTATAAATAATTATTCTTATATGAAGAAACAACTCTTTATGGTGTATGCCTTACAAATATTTTTATCCTATTCATCTCTGTTAACTGTCAGATTTACATAAAAACTGTGAAATGAATATGATATCTGATTCTTTGTCTTTGGCTTTTGATACCTTGTTTTCAGGAAAGAAGAAGATCTGTACAGCTTTTCATAAACTAGGAATCCTTGTTTTGTTTTTTTGTTTTTAATATCCAGATATTAAAAGTATACTCATGTAATTTACCCCAGGGTGTAAGAATAGAAATCTGGCTGACTGCAAGGATGAGTTAGAGCACATTTTTGCAAATTAAGGATTGTGGTTGTTTGTGACAGCTCTCTTAACAAAAAATCAGACATTATTTGTAACACAGAGGACTGTTGAGCTCTTCAAACCCAGCAGGTTTAATGAGACAGGGAGATTGTTTTGATCAATAAGGAAGCTGCTCTTAACTAAAACTTTTATTTAGCCTCTCAGCATTTTTTGTGATGAGTGAGATTCATCCTTTGGGAAATACTGTACTACCAGCCTTTAATTTACCAACTCTTCTGTCAATGACTGAGAGGATTCTTTTTCAAGCAGATGATTTTTTTCCCCTGATTACATGCCAATACTATCAGAGAAAGGACGTTTGGAAGATGTTCCAACCATGTGTTGACAAGTAGGTAAAAAAGAAAGGGACTTTGACATTTATTCCACAGCAGAATATTAAATCTGTATGACAAAAGTAAGGTCTAAAGTCTCAGCTTTGCTAATATTGACGTTATTCCGATGCTTTGAAATGATGACTCAAGGGCACCTGTTCTCAAAAATACAAAGTAGATTAATATTAATTGTAGTAAATTTACAGAATTACATGCAGACGTCTCAAGATGACTTTCCCTCTGAAGATGTAGGGCTTCACTGTTATTAGACGATTTTCATTCTCCAGCACTGACTCCTTGGTGTCCTGGTTTCAGCTGGGACAGCAGAATTTTTACTTCATAGAAACTGTTATGATGCTGTCTTTTGGCTTTAGGAGCAAAACAGTGTTGAGAACACACTGACGTTTTACTTGTTGCTGAGCAGTGCTGCACAGAGCCAAGGACAATTCAGTTTTTCACTTTCTTGCACTGCCCAGCGATCAAGGGGATTGAGGAAGCACAAGCAGCTGGGAGGGGACAGAACCAGGACAGCTGACATAAACTAGCTATAGGGATGACCTGTGCAGTGTGTTGTCATGCTGCGCGGTAAAACTGGGGGTATCAGCCCATAGCAGTGGGCTTCTTTTGCTTGAGGACTTGCACCATGCATCTGTTTATTCTTTACTTTCTAATTAAACTGTCCTTATCTCAGAACACAAGTTCTTGCACATTTTGTTTTGATTTTCTCTCCCATTCCACTCGGGAGCAAGCAGGTGTGTGGTGTGTAGCTGCCTGCTGGGTTAAATCACAGCAGTGGGGCATAGGAATCTAGGGGAAGTGGCCTGTCTTTGGCATCTGAGCTGAAGTGAAATTCATTTTATGTACAAAATACTCAGGATGCTTTACCGTGTAGATGTCTTCTGTTTGAATAATTATGTTTTTCATGCCAAGAGCACGATCTCCTGAAACTTTTACTGTTTGTTCAGCCCTTATCAGACCACTGGGAAAACAGAAAAAAAAAAAACAAAAAAAAAAACTGGACAGGCAGTAGTGGAAACTGTTTTCAAGCTTAAAAGGAAAAGGGGAAACAGAAGCCAGTGTGGTTAGGAGAATATAAAAATGTTAGTATAAGCAGTGAGCAGAAGGCTTTTAAGTAACACAGTCTGGGCAGGGACAACACTGTGAGTCACAAAAAATAGTTAGAAGACCAAATGGAAGCAGTTAATACAGAATTACAGGAGATACAACTGGTAAAGGTTTCCTTGATTAAAGTGCATTTTCTGTGAGCAGTAAAGCAGGCAGGTAAGTTAAAAAAAAAAAAAAAAGACTAGCAAAATAGCTAACAGCTATGGAAAATCCAACAGAAGAGCTGAAGAAACTGGCAGATTTGTTAGGATTGTTTTGTTTCACATAGGAGAGGATGAAGCAAACAGATTTAAAATTAGTGGCTGATCCACAAAATTGATGAGGAGAGATGCTAAGGAAAACATTTTACAACATTAAAACGTAAGGGGTGGAATTCTTATTATTGCAAGATCTCCTCAACCTCTGAATTATATATGAGCAGACTTCTACTTGGCAGACATATCCGAGACTGCCTGTCTCTGAGGATTGTACCAGGGAACTGTAGACACCTCCTGGCAAATCCCCTCATGCTTGAGGATCATCATGGTTGACTCCCTTCTGAAAGGAACTGAGGGCCATATGTTGGCGAGACCCTTGCCATCAAGGAAGCGTGCTGCCTTTCTGGGGCCTGGGTAAGGAACATTAATTACTAAGAGAGTCCCTAGTCTGGCTTTCCCCTCTGATTATTATCTCTTGCTGATAGTTGAAACTGGCAGTGATGGATTCTCTGAGAGAAGCCTGAGGGCTATGAAAACTTCAGGGGTCTGAGGTGGTTAATGGGCAGTGCAGGAGTACGGGTGATATTTTCCTCTATCCCATCAGTGGCACTGAGGGATACTGAGAGGACTAGGAAAGGCCATCTGATAAATATGTGGCTAAGAGGCTGGTGGCATCATGGGAATTTTGGCTTTTTTGACCGTAGGGCGGTTTACTCAGCACCTGGCCTGATGGCTGCAGGTGGGGTCCACCTGGGTCAAAGGGGGAAAAAGATTCTGGCCCAGGAGCTGTTTGGGCTTATTGACAAGGCTTAAAACTGAAGGGTGAATGGGGTGATAGCAAACCTCTCTGCAATAAGGTGCAGGATGGCATAGCTAAGTTAGAGGAACAAGGTAGTAGTGGAGGCCCTCAACGTGCTGCATCTTACAATGATAAGGCAATGGGGAGACTAAAGGTAAATACTTCAAAGGAATTAAGGAGTTGTCCTCCAAAAAGGTGACAAGGCTGCCTACCCAGCTGAAGTGCCTGTACACAAACTCACACAGGTTGGGAACAAACAGGAGGAGCTGGAAGCCACCATGCTACTGGAAAATCATGCTGTAGTTACCATCACCAAAACATGGTGGGATGATTCCCACAACACAATTGTGGTTATCAATAGCTACAAACTCTTCGGAAAGGACAAATGAGAAGGAGGTGGTTGGGGTCTGCTACGGGCCACCTGATCAAGCAGAGCCTCTTGATGAAGCCTTCTTCCTCCAGATGCAGGAGGCATCATGACTGCAGGCTCTTGTCCTCCTTGGGGACTTCAGCCACCCTGATACTTGCTGGAAAATAAGCACAGTGAGGTGTAGGTAATCCAAGAGGGTCCTGAAATGTATCAAGGATAAATTCCTGAGCCAGGTAATAGACAGCCCCACCAGAGAGGATGCAATACTGGACCTGTTGCTCACCAAAGCAAGGCTGGACCAGGCTCTAAGCATCTGATATAGCTGTAGGTGTCCCTGGTCATTGCAGGGGAGTTGGACAAGATGACCTTTAAGGGTCCCTTGCTACTCAAACAATTCTATGATTGTATGATTCTATGAACCATTCCCAGTACACAGCAAGATGTTTTGCTGATCCTGCAAATTCTGGAAACTGAGGCATATGAATTCATTCAACAAATGTGTATTCCACATTAAACCTTCCTTCTGTTTTCAGTTTTCAAGGGTTTTGAATGCGAGTGCCCCTCAAACAGTATGATTGAAATGATTGCTTATTCCTAAGTGATTCACTGGTAGATCCTAGAAATTGGAAGCTGATTTTGTCATTTGTTTATTTAATGACTCCAATGACCAAAGATATTGGTGCACATACCTTTCTAATGACATGCATCTGAGATAATGCCCTTGGGAAAAATGCCTTGAGTTCTATACATTTTTGTGGAAAACGAACAGTACACTTACCTGCTTCGTTTACCTTCATTGTAGCTGACTGAATTTTGAATTATAAAAGGATAAAGATGGCCATCAAAAGCCCTGTGTAATTCTATGCAGAACATAAAGCTTTCCAAGTCTAACTTTTTTTTTAATATTACTAAAGATAAATTGTTATTTCATATTTTCCTTCACCCTTCTTTTAGTCTTACATCTGAAACCCTTTCTCCTTTTTTTTTTTTTCTCTGTAAATATCCTCTTTGATGGCAAATAAAACTTTGGAATGGAAGAACTGCAATCCCTTCAAAAGTACTTGGAGGTTTCCCAAAGAACCCTATAACCATGTCTTGTCTTAGTCTACTAAACCCTGAGATACATCATATAATCCACACGAGAGACTTTCAAATTGAGTCTGTCCTAATCTCCCAATTTAAAATATAGATAACTAATTCCATTTAGTTTCTTAGACTGAATCATACTTTACTTACAGAATGATCTTTTTTCAAATAACTATTAAAACCAGCAGTTTTTGTTTTCACCATCTGGATCTTTAAAAGAAAAATCTAGTCAATAAAGTCAGCTGATTGATAAGGATTCTCTATCTCTATTCCTCTGTAAGGAATTTCTATCTTCCATATTCCATCACTTAGAGGAG
Source organism: Numida meleagris (assembly GCF_002078875.1). Taxonomy (NCBI): domain Eukaryota; kingdom Metazoa; phylum Chordata; class Aves; order Galliformes; family Numididae; genus Numida; species Numida meleagris. The sequence continues at coordinate 63,586 of NW_018364561.1, read as the reverse complement.
TGATCATCTGATACACAGAGCAGAAGAATTATGTTTAACACATTATGTTTTGCTTCTCTCTGAGTGATTTAAAGGACTTGTGCTAACAGTAGAATGCAGACATAACCATCAAATACATCAGATTTTTTTTCTGTCAATACTCCTGTGTATCAGTGCTTGATCTCAAAGCTTAGCCAAAGCTGATGTGTATACACTTTGAAGACCATTGTAACAGTGTTGTGGCCTGTCATGAAAAGAGAGACTAGTGTTCAGAGGATGCCACAGGAAAAATAGGCTCTGAGGATGCAGTTCACAGGCCATGGAACAGCAGTGCAGCTCTATGCCCTGGACCAGAATTTTGCACTGTGCCCTCCTTTCTGCTTTGCAGCCTGGAAGGCATGCTAACTCTGTGTGATGTGTATGATTGTTTAGGAGCACTTGCATTGTCCAATCTGAAGATGCTGTAAATCTATGACATACGGTTTTACATAGAGTTTACAGAACTGAGGCTCGCTCAGAATCTGGCTCTATGTGTTTAAAATGGGGAATGACCCAACTCTGGCTCCTGTGCAGTACTGTGAGCTAGTGCAAACCATAGTGCTAGCGCAGCATACCCCCACAGCTGCATGATTTCTGCAAGGTTAAACATAACTTGTGAAGGGATGGAGCTAACCATGTGAGACTGCAACTGTTCAGAGGACTTTATGATATATCAGTTGATAATACAGTTTTTTTCCTATGATATGGATTCCTTTCATTTCTTCTGGGGATAAAATGAGACAAACTGAGTCATGTCTAAGTGGTTGTACTGAAACTATTTGTTGGTAACAGCTCAAATATTGCATCTTTACTTTTATCTTAAGAACTTCAGCACCACATGAAGCCAAACTGCATGTCTGACCTGAGGGAAACTATCACTATACCTTTCACAATCCCTTTCTCTTCATTAGCTCTCTCTCATGCTTGATTTGAATACCCCTAAAATAATGTGTTATCTTATCTGAGATGGCAAGACAAGGGACTCCGCTGCCCTAGATGTTCAGTTATTAATCGTTTGGCTGTGGCTTCCTATGGTATAAGGGAGAAAGCCATACAATGTAGTTTTTTTTCCTCCAAATGTGGAACAGTTCCAGACAAAGCTATGCTGTTAGTGTCAAAAATATTGTTTTCAACAAAGCTAGCACTTTCCACCAGAAGAATAAGAAATCCTTCAAAGGAGATCTTCTGATCTTACCTGAAAGATAGTGCCAGATGTAAAATCTAATAGGATTTTACGATTTGCAAAACTTTCGTCAGCACATGGGCTATAATAACATCTTCAGCCTGCAGTTGTTGGTTAGGTTTATCTACACTATCAAAGAAACTTTTCTATTCTGCATGGTGCTGCTGTTGCTAGACATAAGTCAATCAGATAACTGAAACATATCATCAGTGATGATACAGGTGCTGAATATGATTCACTGCACAACAAAATATTTCATATTTACATTCTGTGGGCTTCGAAGGCTAAAATTTCCCATCCAGGAATGCAGAAGACTCAAGCCAAATAAGGTGTCAGAGGCAACATTTTCTTGATAGGAGCTGCATTTTAGTTTGGAGAAAACTGGTTACTTCTTCCTGTACGTATCAGAAAAAAATAATTGGATGATAGCTTAATCACTGTGTTTTTTCACTGTTAAAATATAGTTTCACCAGTCGTTGCAGTAATGAAGTCTAGCTAATTCTTAGTGGAAGGTATCATTTCCTCAACAACGTTTCTTGATTTGAAAAGTATCTGGAAAGTACTTCTCTGATATACTAAGGAATATTATGATAATATACGAAGGATTACTCAGGAAAACAAAATTTGATTTACATTTACAGCTTTTTGTCTGCTTTCTGTTAATATGTAGACAAAACTCAATAATGTCTAGCAGCCTAGAAAAAAATGGTTTTGAATTTAACTCTTCTCCAAAATTACTTACATCTCTCCAAGATCTCCAAAAGATTTTGTTCTGGATAGCTGTAGTATCTGTCCAAAATAGCTTCACATAGCTATATCCTCTCCTTTTTTCTTTTTCTTGTCTTCTCTGAAAATAAAATAGTTAAAAAAAACTATACATAATCATTAACTGGTCTACTACCACCTCTCTACTCCAAAGTCTTCAGTCATCAGTAGAATATTTGATCCTAATTTGTTCTATTGACAGTTATCTGACTGAGATGCTAAATGCATTTTCTAAGGCATCACATATGACCATAATGAATTAAGTTTCTCCTTTTCCCATGCTCAGTCAGAAGTGACTTGGAGCTCATCATCCATTTCTGCAACAGGTGCCTAAATCACTCTTTTAGAGGCCCTGATCTTCCTGGCTGAAAGCCAGTGATAAACTAAAGTACTCAGAGCCCATTTTGAAAAGATATAAATATTATGTCGCCTATCTGTGTAATTTTTACATTTCAATAATATTTTGCCAAAAAAAACCTCTCATACCCTTTCAATAGAAGACTCCCACTAATTTTTTCCGTTCTAAATAATTATTATTCAGCAGTAAGATGTATTTCCTACTACATTTCAATTTAAACTTCAACAGTTTTATAGCATGTAATAATAAAAGAACGGCATGCCTGAGTCCTGAGTAAAGATATGATTGCATAATAATTTTAAAATATTGTTTTGTGTTTTAGGTGGCTAGAAATCTATCCACACCTTTAAGCATGCCCTGTGTCAAACTGTCATAATTACAGGGGAAAAAAGTATTCACATTACTTTATTATTCTGCTAGCCATAAACCTGCAGTGTTAGTATCACATCACGCTTCAGCTTTCTAACAACCCTGAGTCTTAAAGACAGCACGTTATTCCAGAAAAAAAGGACCGACATCCTTCAGATCAGTGAGTGAAATCTCTTATCTGTTTCATGAGAATAGAGTTTATTGCACTGCCGAAGCTTACCTAGCTTATAGGCAAAGACAGCGTGCTAATTCACTGTCTTTTAGGTCAGCATCAGTTAAAAAATAAAAACTTGGAAAGATTAAGATATGGACAGGTGATAATGGGGATCGGAACAGCCCATCTAATCTTTAGCTGTATAAATAGTCCCTATTAACACAATTTTTCACCAATTCTGCTGGACTATTTTCTGAGTGGCCTGCCAGCTAGTGTCCTGCCAAAGATTCACAAGCTTGAAATGCACACTGAAATGAATATAATTGCATCTTTAGAACATTTCATGTTTTACCAACTCAATTGCTTGGAATGCATGCAACAACATGAGTAGATTTGTTAAGAAAAATAACTATAACGGACAGATTACACAACCTGCTGACAGATAAACAAGCTTATTTTTCTCCCTCATTCTATAATTTCCCTATTACTCAGGCTCAGGAATAAATGACTGCTGTCTTCTGTTTGACATCATCTCTCCCTAACAGGCTGCTACCGTTTGCCCTTTTCATACTCAGCCATTGAACAGCAAATTGTGTTTTCTGCTCCAAAGCAGAAATGGAGAAACAAATAGTTGATTTGGGATCGCAGGTTCCTTAAAGACAAAAAATGGGCATTCCCTTGTAAGAATTCAAAACTGATACTGCAAATTGTTGGTGACCGTCTTTATTGTTGTCTTCGTTGTTTTTGCATTGTAAGTATTTTTCTCCTGAGTGTCTTCCTTTTGGACAAGATTTAATCTTATCAGGGCTCTCCATCGCTTAAATTCTAGTATAATTCCTTTTCTTTCTAGAGGCTGTAGAAGCCACAGCGTTAGACAGATTTTTTAATGGAATTTAGGCTAGAAGGGAAAAGAAGGAAAGGAACAGTGCAACAGCACGTTAAGTGCTTAATTCTAAAGACTGCTGATAAGAAAAAAAGCCACACTCCAGACTTGGTAACCATAATTTCTGTTGAGCAAAGACATATGTAACTAAGACAGAGACAAGAGCTCTCTGTTTCACTCCATCTGTGATTTGAATTATTGGTGATCTAAGAAGTGTGCAAAAAGCACTTCATATGTTTTAATCTATAGCAGAGAGGATCATAAAAGCCTTCATTTCTTGTACAAAGCATGGAGACAGGGACAGCAGTCTGAGGCTGACACTGGCTCTGCTCTTCCAAATCTATTTTTTTTTCTGGTACATTTCAAGGATGTAGATTGTGGACTGTGGATGTGAGGTGCTACGAGATATGATTTAGTAGATCAGTGGGTAGCAGTGGGGATAGGAGGACTGTTGGACTAGATGATCTTGTAGGTCCTTTCCAACCTTGAGATTCTATGATTCTATGATTCTGTGCCTTTACTAATGACAATAATACGTGTGGCTCCACATTGCTATGACTTTCATCTGTTATAGTGTATTCTCAAAGATTCACTCAGAGGGAAAAATCAAATCAAATTGTGAATTGCAGTTGTTTTGATGATACAGAAAACATGCATAACCTAAAGTTAGAAGGTAAAACTAAGCTTTACAAGCTTAGTTTTAAGCTTAAGCTTTTAGACCAGGGCAGCCTGGTCTAGTGGGTGGCAACCCTGCCCACATCAGGGGGCTTGAAACTAGATGATCTATAAAGTCCTTTTCAACCTAGACATTCTATGATTCTGTGATTTATCATGCCCCAAAACATGAAACTTCCCATCTCTGAGGCATAATGGAAACAACTTGCATTTGAATGTGGATTTTTTGGTCATTTTTAATCTAGCCCTTATCAAGAAATTTTTCACCCTTCATCTATTTACCTAGCAGCAGGGAAGGCGTGGAGGATTTGTTCTTACTGATAAGCAAGTCTGATTTTTCCCAGCTCTCAATCTGCTACCCATCTAATTGCTGAGACACTTTACTTGGAAGATAATGAAACTGGAAAGGGAGAAGGAGATAGAATCTGCTTTTAATTTCTGTTACTGAAGGGACATTTTGGGAAAACAACAGTGAAATTTATGGCTTCCATTTCTCTTTTCTTGCAAGGTTTTGTTTTTGTGTTTTTTTAATATGAAACTTACAATGGGAAGAATTTCCATTTTTCAATCACATTGAGAGCTTCTTGAAATTTTAAAAGATATTTACACCTCTAATTTTTGTTTCCTGCAATGCTAATTAGTTTTCCTAATATATGTGAATATCTCTTGAGACATCAAATTATTTATTAAATATCTAGATATCTTTTAAAATTGTGCCAGTGGTAGATGTTACCGCTAATTTTCCCTTGATTTTTAGAAGACTTCGAAGTACCATGCTTTGTTTGGCTCTGTTCATCGGTGTGATTAAGTTTCCAAATTATGTTCACAGTATTAGATTTCTGAGGAACACAAAGAACCATGACAACAAAGATTAAAAAAATAGTATGGAATGCTGCAGATGTGACAGTGTTTGAAGGGAACAGTCTCGACAGAAGCCATTAATAATGATCCAGAAGGGTAGCAGCTGCTACTGCCTCAGTATTAGCTAATGAAGGGTACCCCTTCATTCTACCTAAAAGCAAGGAGAATGTTAATGTATTTTTCTTGTTCACAGTTTGAGTCAAATAATATTCATATTCTAGAGTCACTTTAAAAGAGAAGACAGAGCTGTAATGCAAGGTGTAAATTTAAATGGGGTTGTCTGAAGAAGCTGAGCTTTGTGGTGTTGCCAGATCAATGCTGATTCAATGGAAAGTTACCTGGAGCAGGAATAGATGACATGAAGCATTAGAATAAAGCTTGTGTGTAAAGAGAATTATGCCTGGCAAGGTTTTACAGTCATTGTCTGAGTGAACAAATAGCTTACAGGTTAGAGCAGGGATTCAGAGCTCAGGGATAGAAGGAGAAACCTTCCCTGGGGAGAGCAGCAGATATCAAAATAAATGAATTTTCATCCTAGAAATTTCTGCTCAGTGTCGCTACTGATGGTTGCTGTGCCATGATGCTCCATCAGCCTTCCTTCCATGATGTAAAAGAAAAATTTCTGAGGAACACATCCAGTAACTAAAGCTGCTAAGTGGAAAATCCCATGGAAGAAAAACAAAGTCGGTGACAGTCTTTGTTTTCCCTTTGTTCTGTGTGCTGCCACTATGAGGTATGTAGAGTAATGTAAGGTAGAGTTTGGGAACACAGTAAAGGTGAGACATGTTACAGAAAATGTAATTGCAAGTCTCCTCTTATGGAAACATACGTGATCACACACAGAGGTGAGTGACTGAAGCTGAGAATTGGGATTTTGTTTTTCCTGTGCCGTTAAACTCTCAGAGAATTTTAAAATGCTTGCTCTCCTCCTTCCACTCCCAATCCTTTCACTCCCTCCCCAACTTTTGTGGTAGCAATGATGATATTATGCAAGTTTCCAGTAAGTATGGAAAACAGTTCTAATTAAGTCATTCAAAACAAAAGTTTTATTGCAAACATATGTTAAACCAAATGTGCTCCTAACTTAATTTTCCACTGCTCTTTTGTTCAAATTAGATAGTTTCGATCATTGTAAGTGTGATTTAGGAAAGATGGAGTTCTTGGAACCCATTCCTTTGTGAGAAGAGGATAAAGTTCTTGTTTGTTTAAATATTTGCACTGGTAATAGATGTTTACAAGGAATATATTCAGTGTGCTGAAGATCAGTGCAAATAAAATAAATGTTACATAAGACAGCATCAAGCATTTTAACTTAAGGAAGCAAATAACCTATGATTTTCAAATACAAAGGCCTTTGCCTAGGTAATTTAAGAATTAACTTGGGGTGGAGTAATGCTGGACACAGCTATAGACGAGTGGCTGGGGGTCAGCCCTGCAGACAGGGGCCTAGTGGTGCTGGTGGCAGTAGGCTGGGCATGAGCCAGCCATGTACCCTGGCAGCCAGGAGCCCCGGCAGTGTGTAGGGCTGCATTAAACATGGCATGGCTACCAGCCAGAGGAGGTGATCCTTTCATTATAGTTAGAATTGTTTGATTATCGGTGCAGCCTCACCTTGAATACCGAGTGCAATTCTGGGCTCCACAAATCAGAAAGGAACGTTAAAGGACTTGGAGGTGTCCAGAGGAGTGTGACAAAGCTTGTGACAGGGCTAGAAGGCATGTCGAGGGAAGAGAGGCTAAAGACCCTTGGGCTGTCTGGTCCAGAGAAGAGGAGGCTGAGAGGTGAGCTCATTGCAGTGGTCAGGCAGTTGGACAACATTAAGGCTCTGTACATTCTTTGCAACTGACCTATTCTGTTCTATTCTGTTGTGTTCAATTCTGTTATAATTAACAAGATTAATTCAAGTGATATTTATGGCATGACACAGCTATTGAAGTATCACCTTCGATACCTACTAATGCTTTACATATTCTATATGCTAGTATAATTTTTTAACATGTTTCATCCTTAACTGCTAAGTCTGGGGTGATCTTTTTAAATCTGCTTAGTACGTCTTTTGATTCTCTAAGCAGTGTTTGATGATAATAGTATTATATAGACTATACACATCAAAAAAATACATATTTCAGTATGAAGTGGAAGCTCAGGTGTAGGTCAGCAAATATGTTAGATGTGGAGGTTAAATCTCCACATGGCCAAAAATAACTGAAGGCTCCTGAATGCTTTAGAAACCCTTGTTCTCGGTTGTTGTGTTTTAACCTGGCAGGTAGCTCAGCACTACGGAGTGGCTTGTTCACTACCCCTCTTTCTCAGTGGGACAGGGGAAAGATCAGGTAAAAAAAAAAACAAAACCAATGAATTCATGGGTTGAGATAAAAACTGTTTATTAAGATAGAGAAAAAGGAGAGAAAAAATATATAAAATGAATGAAACAAGTGATGCACAAGCAATTGCTCGCCACTCGCCTACTGATGCCCCACTATTCCCCCACAGCAGCGGGCCACCCGATGAACTCCCCCTGTTTACAAGCTTTTTTTCTCCATGATGCCATGTGCTATGGGATATTGCTTCAGGCAGTGTAGATGAGCTGTCTCCTTCCAGATCCTTGTGCCCTCCCTCAGTCCCCCTCAGCAGCAAGACAGGATGAGAAGCTGAGGAACTAAAATGCTCTTGGCTCTGTACAGCACAGCTCAGCAACAACTAAAACAATAGTGTGTTATCAACACTGTTTTTCTCCCAAAACCAAAACATTTCAGTTGAAACCAGGGCATGGGTTCAGTGTTCAAACTCCCAATTCAACTTTTAGGGACAGGAAAGCACTTAGGAAGATATTCCTCAATGATTAATTTGCTGAATAGTGAGATAAATTGTCTTCATCTTTGCTTTTTAGTTATGTACTCCAGGCAATGCCTCTCTCAAAAAGGAGTTCAAAATACGAATTATTGGAAGAAGGGCATACACTTTCATTCACCCAGAGACATGAGACATCCATATCATTAAAATATTCTTTCTGCTTGAAGATATTTAAACTCAATCGGTCCTTCTACCTGGACTTGTGCAAAGCATTTGACGCTATCCTGCATGACATCGTGGTCACCAAATTGGAGAAAAATGGATTTGATGGATGGACCACTTGCTGGATAAGGAATTGTCTGGATGCTCGCACTCACAGAGCTGTGGTCAACGGCTCAATGTCCAAGTGGAGACTGGTGACGAGTGGCGTTCCTCAGGGATTGGTGCAATGACTGGTTTTATTTAACATCTTTGTAGGCAACGTGGACAGTGGGATCAAGTGCACCCTCAGCAAGTTTGCGGATAACACCAAGCTGAGTGGTGCCATTGACAAGCTAGAGGGAAGGGATGCCATCCAGAAGGACCTGGACAGGCTTGAGAGGTGGGCCCATGCCAACCTCATGAAGTTCAACACGGCCAAGTGCAAGGTCCTGCACCTGGGCCGGGGCAATCCCAAGCACATACGCCGGTTGGGCAGAGAATGGCTTGAGAGCACCCATGAAGAGAAAAATCTGGGAGTGTTGACTGATGAAAGACTCAAAATGAGCTGGTAATGTGTGTTTGCAGCCCAGAAGGCCAACCATATTCTGGGTTGCATCAAGAAGAGTGTGACCAGCAGGTTGAGGGAGGTGATTCTGCCCCACTACTCTGCTCTTGTGAGACCCCACCTAGAGTACAGCATCCAGTTCTGGAGCCCCCAACATAAGAAGGACATGGAGCTGTTGGAGAGGGTCCAGACGAGGGCCACAAAGATTATCAGAGGGCTGGAGCATCTCCCCTATGAGAACAGGCTGAGACAGCTGGGGCTCTTCAGCCTGGAGAAGAGAAGGCTCCAGGGGGACAACATAGCAGCCTTCCAGTACCAGAAGGGGGCCTACAGAAAAGATGGGGAGGGCCTTTTCTGAGGGCATGTAGCAACAGGATGAGGGGAAATAGTTTTAAACTGGAAGAGGGTAGATTTAGACTAGAAATTAGGAAGAAATTCCTTACTGTGAGGGTGGTGAGACTGGAACAGGTTGCCCAGTGAGGTTGTGGATGCCCCCTCCCTGGAAGCATTCAAGGCCAGGCTGGATGGGGCTGTGAGCAACCTGGTCTAGAGGGAGGTGTCCCTGCCTATAGCAGGGAGGTTGGAACTAGATGAGCTTAAAGGTCCCTTCCAACCCAAACTATTCAATGATTCTATGATTCTGGGGCAAGTGTTGGAAGTCAAGTCTGGTCTTTCCATTTCTTGAGTAAGTGATCCTTGAGTCGTGTTGTAGAAGAGTTTAGAGCAGTTATGTTCTCAAACAGTGTAAATGAGTCTAATTTTGTATGGTATGAACAGCTGGCATAGTTACTTCTCTAAAATCATTGTAACGAATGGAGGACATTATTTACAGCAAAGAGGGTGCAATATTATTTCCTATGTATTCTTACCTTAAAGCGATCCATTGTTCTATTACTTGCAGCTCCAGAAGCGTCTAATGATTTTATCAGAGCTGCTCTATCAGAACTCATATCCATCTTTTTCTCTACTTTCTTCAGCATGTGCTTCAGAGCCTGGAGCATCCTCTCCTGCTTGAAGCCAAGAGTTCAGATTTCCACTGGAGGCCCCCACAGCTCACCAGCAACCTCTTAACTGCTAATTGCAGGATTTACAAGTATGCAGACTCAGTACAGGCCATTAGGTCCTCTCAGTGGGTTGCAGGCACATTCATTGCCTGCTGGCACTTCTTGTCAGTTTTTCCTTGGCCACTGAGACCAACTGACCCAGCTCTTTGACATGCAACAGCATGTCCTTATTGGCTGCTCTCACACAAACAAAATTTTATCTCTGTTTCTGGTTATAAAACTCAGATACAACCTCTGCCTTGTAAAATCTCTCGGAGGGAAGAGAGAAAAGGTATACTTAAAAAGATACACTCATCGTCTTAAGAAAAAACAAATTGTCATGTGTATGTTGATAATAAGACTGCATTTGGAAAGTTTGTGCACCACAAGTGTATCTTCATTTTTACCTTTTCATGTTACATATAAAAGTACTCACTGAACATATACAATATTTAATGTCAGCAAAATAACCTTTCAGTTAACATGCTAACTCAACTATTTTGGGATTTGTTTCTTTAAATCTCAGGTATGATCTCAATATATGTGCTTAAATCATTTGTGTGTAACTTAGCAGTTAGGGCTATTGACTGTGTAAAAGAGGAGACTCCTATGTTCAAATTCCGCCAACTTAAGGACAATGTTTCTAAGGTCAGAAAAGACCAGTGGAGGCTTCTCTGCTAATACATGCTTTAATCGTCCAGAGGAGGGCCACAAAAATGATCCCAGGCATGGAACACCTCTTCTATGAGGACAGGCTGAGAGAGCTGGGGCTGTGCAGCATGGAGAAGAGAAGGCTGCGAGGTGACCTGAGAGCGGCCTGTCAGTATCTAAAGGGGCTGTAAGAAAGAAAGGGACATGGGCAGCTGTATCTACTAGTAATATTCTTCAGTCATTAGATAAACCTGACACATAGGAAATACAGACCCTGTGGATCTTTGTATGAACCTAAATATGTTGTTCCAGCAAGTAAGAGCTGTGAATTTGCCTCACATCATGGGCCATGATTTGCCTTCACATTATAAAAGAAACTGAATCTTATCTGCTACCCACAGTGTGATCATCCTCTGAGGATACATCTTTCCACCTGCATGCTAACTATACACTCTTAACTCATTAATAAACACAGAAAAGATTATGCCTCCAGAAGCAGTGCAGCCAATAGCTGCATAATTGTAATCACCAAAGAAACAACCAGAAGAATAAATTCTAGTAAAAATTTGAAAGAAATTGACAATTTGGTTCTTAGTAGCATTGAGAGTAGCAGGAATATGTAGATTTCCAAGGGGCCATTTGTAAGAGTTTTGAGCACAATGGGAAGAATGTAATAGTTGAATACTGAAAGCATGTCATGGAAGAAATATCACACTACACATTCCCAGGTTTTAATATTCTACCCTAAGGCATAAGTGACTGTCAGAGACACAATACATGGATAGGCAGATTTTCATAAGAATTTAAAGGCTTCCTTTTGCTCATAGATAGGGCTATCATATCTTGGTAACATATTAGATATGAGGCACAGTTATAATTTACTTTACATTGCTCAGTTTGAACGATGTGCCCAGCCTGTGGTCACTGATGTGGAACCAAATTCTAAGCTGAACAAGGATGTAAGGCTGAGCGCTTTCCTGCGTGCACCCTTCACAAACTGTAGTCAGCTTTGGCTTTATTCCTAATGCAGCTGCTATGAGCTGTTTGCAAGAGATCAGAGTCCTGGTGAAAAAAATCCCTCAGGGTCAATTCAACAGAAAAATTATCCAGCTTTATTTTGCATTTACATACACATTTACAGATTGTTCCTGCTGTTCAAATGTGCATACAATGTATATGGCTGTCTTACAAGGCCTATTTTGGATGTAAGACACAGCAAAATAGTTATCGTTACTTAAAGCCAAAAGTAAATGGTCACACACAAAGACTATTCTCATTTCTTCCTTCGATGACTTCTGTAGCCAAATTCTGTTTTCAGCTGTAACAATATAAGCTTGAGTAACATTCAGCTTTAGTATACTTACTGTATGTGTTTACCCATAGAATATTGCATACTCACATCACAGATTTTGCTTAAATTCACTCAGCTTCAGACTAGTTTCTGTGGTACTTCCTTATTTATTGAAATGCAGTAAAATTATTTCCATTCTTAGGAATGAGACCACTAATTCAGGCTAATGCTTTTTCTTACACAATGCAAAGATAAGGCATGATCCACAAAGGTGAGAAAAAATGTATTTTCATTTGACCATCATCTAAGAAGGGGAAACATACTTCTATAGGATTTCATTTCATACTACAAAACTTCAAAACTCAAGTGGCTTTTAGTTACCACACATCTGGTTAGGAAGGGTAGAAGGATCAGGTGACATTTTTATACTGGAAAAGCCAAGAAGTTTATCTGTCCGGGCCTTTCTGATGTCTGTAACAAATAATGTTTATCAGGGATTTCTAAAGAGTAGAGAAAGCAGGATGAGGCAAATTAGAAGTGTACCATTCAAAATACAGCAGAATAGAAATTCTGCATACACTAAATGAGGCATACAGTAGAACTGTGATAAGAATGACCGAGTAAATGTATTGACCAAGGACATCTGCTTAGCTGGAAGCCCAAATACTTTCCTGAAAATCTCCGCCAAAACTTCCTTGGCAGGACTTTGTTGGGTGCAAAACAAATTACACAGCCAGGTGCCCTTCCAGGAAAGCAGGTGTCAGCAAGGACTCAACAGTGAACTGATGTTCTGTGGCCACTTGTGCATCTACACCAGAATGGTTTAAAAATCACCTCACTATTTGTCCAAAATGAACTCCTCTGTTAGAGCTTCTTCACTTGAGATCTTCTGGACAGACCAGACCCTCATGGGGGACATTAGGCAGACTTCAGGCACTGTGACAAAGAGCATCTATGAAGACAGGCTTTTTCACTGTCAGTTAGCCCCACTCCTGGAAATGATTTGGTAATCCTCATACCAGTAACATCTCAATGATATATATAGGTGTGCATATGTATGTACTTGCTTTACTAATGGGAATAATGTAGTAACTTGTAGCACATATTTGTTTTACTAGTAGTTGTTTGTAGTAATTTATAGTAGAGAAATTCATACAAACCAAGCCTTCATGTTTTTGTCCATTTATGGAATCTAAGGAAACAATGGCTGTGCCCTCTACACATCTGCAGGTCAGGGAACCCTCATAACGTCATGCTTATGGCAGTGCATACACTGCATTTTTTTAAATAGCTGAAGCTTATGTCTATCTACTGTTTATGTATTTTGTATTTACTTCTTGGTAATAACATCATGACTGTATAAGAGAAACCCTTTTGGACCGTGTGACTCAAATATTCTTCCACAGTTTTACTACATTTCTTTAAGTGATGATCAGTCCTTGTCATGTTACTTGACCTTCACTCCAGATACTAAAAAAGATATGAATACTACTTTATCTTGCTTTCTTTTTCTTTTTTTTAAAAGAGTCTATACTTCTGTGCTTCATAGTATTTGGCACTTGTTACATCAACTGGTATAGTCTTCTACAGGTTGCACAGGTAGGCACCCAAGCAAGGTCTGGAATATCTCCAGAGAAGGAGACTCCACAACTCCCCTGGATCACAGGAATTAATGCAAAATTTACCTCTTCTTAAACACGAATATTTTTTAGAAGTTTCATTTGCATTCCTGTAAACAGAATGAAGTCAGTTCTGACCTGATATCCTTCTGCGACAATACGACCACCTCAGTAGATGAGGAAGAAGCTGTGGATGTTGTTTAAGTGTATTTTAACAAAGTGTTTGATACTGTTTCTCACACTGCTCTGCCATAGAAAATGGCTGCTCATGGCTTGGACAGGTGTATAATTCTCACAGTTAACTACTGGCTGGATGGCCAAGCTCTGATAGTCCTAGTGAATGGAGTTCAATCTAGTTGGCAGCTGGTCACCAGTATTGTCCCCCAGGTCTCAGCCTTGTGGACAGTTTTGTTTAAAATTTTTATCAGTAATCTGGATGACAGGATTGTGTGCACACTTAGTAAGTCTGCAGATGATACCAAGTTAGGCAGGATTGCTGATATGCGTGAGGGTAGGGAGGCTTTGCCAAGGGATCTGGGCAGGCTGGATCATTTGATTGGCCACGTCCAATCAAGTGACGTTCTACAAAGCTAAATGTCAGATCCTGCATCTGGGTCATAACAACCCCATGCAGAGAGATAGGCTTGGCAAAGAGTGGCTGGAATGGTGCCCAGCAGGAAAGGATCTGGGGTGCTTGCTGACAGCCAACTGAACATGAACCTACAGGGTGCCCAGGTGGCTGAGAAGGCCAATGGCACTCTTGCCTTTATCAGAAATAGTGTTGTGAGCAGGACTAGGGAAGTGATTATCCCCCAGTATGTGATACTGGCGAGACCACACCTCAAGTTCTGTGTTCAGTTTTGGGCCCCTCACTACATGACAGATACCGAGTTGCTTGAGTGTGCGCAGTAAAGAGCAGAGAAGGTGGTGAAGGAACAAGAAAATGTATGAGTGCTGAATGAGGGAACTGGTGTTGCTTCATATGAAGAAGAGGAGGTTGAGGGCTGTTGCCACCACATTGCTCTCTGTGACTACCTGAAAGGAAGCTGCGGTGAGGAGGAGTGGGTCTCTTTTTTCAGGTGACATTTCTCACAAGGAGAAGTCTTCAGGTTGCACAAGGAGAGGTTTAGATTGGATATCCAGAAGAATTTCTTCACAGAGAGAGTGCTCAAGCATTTGGAACAGGCTGCTCAGGGAGTCGGTGATCTCCTCATTCCTGGAGATATTTAAGACACCTGTGGACATGGCACTAAAAGATATAATTTAATGATGGGGTGTGATAAGTCAAGTTGATGGTTGGATATGATGACCTCGAAGGTCTTTTCCAATGTAAAGGATTCAATAATACTAAGATTCTATTAATTCAAGCTCTTTTTTTCCAAGGATCAAGCCACATTAATTCTAAAAGTCACCGACATTGACCAAACAGATTCAGAAAAGATTTGTTTGAGCTTATCTAGGATGTCAGGGAAGAAAATGAAGGGGTTAGAAACAATAAAGAACATTTTTGAGATTTTTCAGTTAGAAAAACTCCTCATGCTATCCCCAGACACATAAAAATAACACCAATGCAAAGACAGAGAGTCAGAATAGGAATATGCATAAAAAAAACGTAATTTTCAAGTGACAGTATTATCTTAAAGTCATGATGAATTTAAGATGAGAATACCGCACATTTGAATAAAAAAAATACTATTTAGATGATTACAAACTTCTTTTCAAGGAACTCAATAGGAAGCTATTTACAGAATCATAAAACATACCAAGGTGGAAGGGACCTATAAGGATTGTCAAGACCAACTAGTAAATTCTCCACAGTGTCTTACCGAAAAAACAAACAGAGAGTGTACTTTGTGTGCACATTCATAACTGAATGGCAAATATAAATAAGCATAATAAAAATATGTTTGGGTGTGTAAGTTTTATCCTGACAGAACACTGAGTAGGAGTGTTTACAATACAAAGCTAAAGAAAAGCACTTTATCAGCCTGCTTCTCCTGCTTAGTTGAGGTTTCACACTGCTTCATAACCAATATGTTGTTGAACAAACGTGAAAGAAAGATGGAGGACGGAATTTTATATCCTTTTCCTGGTTGTGATAAAGATTCTAATTTTTGATGGGCTAAATCCATAATATTCAGAATTAGTCCGGTTTCCCAAACTTTAGCACACAAAATCTTGGAGATGATTGTAAATCTGAAGACTCTCAAAGAATAAATTATCTTAAAAATTAATTAAAAAAAAAAAGTTAAAAACCACAAAACTGTATTTAGCCTGATTTTTTTACCTCTTTCACGAAAGAGGTTGTCAATTTTTAATGAAAATTAATGTTGAAACTAGTATTATCACAGAATCATAGAATAATAAAATGGCCTGGGTTGAAAAGGACCTCCAAGATCATCGAGTTTTCATCCCCCCTGCTGAGTGCAGGGTCGCCAACCACTAGACCAGGCTGCCCAGAGCCACGTCCAGCCTGGCCTTGAATGCCTCCAGGGACGGGGCATCCACAACCTCCCTGGGCAACCTGTTCCAGTGCGTCACCATTAGGTTGTAGTAATGTTTGATGAATAAATAATGAGATATTGGCATATGCCAATCATAGAATCAAAGAATGGGTTAGGTTGGAAAGAAACATAAAGATCATCTAGTTCTAAGCCCCTGCAATGGGCAGAATTGCCACCCACTACGTCACTATGCCCAGGGCCCCATCCAGCCTGACCATGAACACCTCCAATGATGGGGCATCCACAGCTTCAGTGGGTAATGTATTACAGTACCTCTCCACCTGATAAGTGAAAAATTTCCCCATTACATCTAAGCTAAATCTCCCCTCTTTTAGTTTCAGACAATTCTCCTTGTCCTATCAAATCAGACTACATAAAAAGTCAGTCTGCCTCCTGATTATAAGCTGCTTTCATGTACTGGAAGACCACAATGTGGTCTCCCCAGAGCTTTCTCTTCTCCAAGCTACACAAGTCCTGTTCCCTCAACCTTTCTTCATGAGAGATGTTCCATGCCTCTGATCATCTTCCTGGCCCTCCTCAGGACCAGATCCAACTGAACTGCATCTTTCTATTGCTGAGGGCCCCAGGCCTGAACTCAGTACTCCTGGTGGTGTCTCACAAAGGCAGAGTAGAGAGGAAGAATTAACTCCCTTAGCCTGCTGGCCATCCCTCTGTAGATGCAGCCCAGGATACAATTGGCCTTCCAGGCTGCAAGGGCACACTGCTGGCTCATGTCCATCTTTTCATCCACCAAGACTCTAACTCCTTCTCTGCAGGGCTGCTCTCAAGGACTTCTTCTCCCAGTCTGTAGCCATATGTGGGATTGCCCCAACCCGAAGTGCAATATCTCGCTTGCACTTGGTCTTCCTGAACCTCACTAGGCTCACACTTCTGAAGCCTGTACAGGTCTCTTTGGATGGCATTCCTTCCTTCCATTCTGTCAACTGCACCACACAGCTTGGTGTGATCAGCAAACTTGCTGAGTGTGCACTCAATCCCACTGTCTACATCACTGATAAGGATGTTGAAGAGCACCAGTCCCAAGACAGAACCCTGGGGCACACCAGTTACAGCTGACCTCCACCTGCACATAAGTCTGTTCACCGCAACCCCCCGTTTTTAACCATCCAGCCAATTTTTTTATCCACCAAATAGTCCAGCATTCAAAACCATCTGTCTCCAATTTAGAGATAAGGGAGTGGTGCTGGTTCACGTCAAAGGCTTTGCACAAGTCCAGGTTAAGACATTAGTTGTCCTTCCTGATTCCACTGATGCTGTCCCTCCATCATTGAAGGGTACCAGATTGATCAGACATGGTTTGCTTTTGGTGAAGCCATGCCAGCTATCTCAGATCACCTTAACATATCTTTCAGGAGGATCTGTTCCATGATCTTCCCAGGCATAAGACATGAGGCTCCCTGGCCTGTAGTTCCCTGGGTCTTCCTTTCTCCCTTTCTTAAAAATGGGAGTAATGTTTCCCTTTTTCCAGTCACTGGAAACTACATCTGACAGCCATGACTTTTTGAGTAGGATGGAGAGTGAACAGGCAACCACAGCAGCCTGTTCCTTCAGAACTCTGGGTTGCATGTTGTCGGGTCCCATAGACTTGTACATATTCAGTGTCATGAGACAGTCTTGGACTTGCTCTGCTCTTACAGTCGGGGCTTGTTGCTCCCCTGACCCTTGCCTTGAGGTTCAGGGACATGAGAGATGTGGGAAGCCTGACTGCCAGTGAGGACTGAGGCAAAGAACTCCTTGAGTACTTCAGCCTTCTCCCTGTCT
>NW_018364561.1:28491-45491 GCF_002078875.1 Numida meleagris | reverse complement strand
AACACTTGTGAAGTTAGTAACCTCCCATTCTGAAGTATCTCATTTGATCACTTATTTCTAGAAAACTAAGGAATTAGGAAGAGTGTGTCATTTCCTTTCTGATGCAGCCAAGTTTGTCATGAGTCATGTGTCTTGCAAGGGAAGATAATCCTTAGATAAGCCTAGCATCTTAATATTCAGGGTTGTTGTAGTTGTTTTTAAATCCAGGAGAAAAACTGTCACTAGGATATTAATTTTCAGAATTAATGGTATGATTCCAGTTCTGCTATAGTGAATTTTGTGAGGAATCAAAACACAGAAGAAAACTTAAGAATGAGCTGCAAACCCTAATTTTTACTTTTTATCCTTACAGACAAAGACTGTAAAGATAACTTTCTTTCAAAAACATTTTACCTACAGACTAATCTTGTACAGTGATTACAGAAACACCATCTAGTTCTGATTCTTCCTCTAGTTTTATAGGCTGAATGAGCCCAGACTTCTTTTGATTTATGTGATGGAAACTTCCCTGGTATCACTTCCTTGATATATACTGGAAATGTAATACAGCACAGAAGAAGCAGTCTGGGAGGTTTCTAGAGTGTGTGGAAGATAACTTCCTGATGCAGCTGGTGAGAGAGCCTACTAGGGGAAATGTCTCTCTAGACCTGCTGTTCACAAACAGAGGTCTGGTGGGAGATGTGAAGGTTGGGCGCTGTCTTGGGCAGAGTGACAATGAAGTGGTAGAGTTCTTGATTCTTGGTGAAGTCAGGAGGGGGCAGCAAAACTGCTGCCTTGGGCTTCCAGAGCGCAGACTTTGAACTGTTCAGGACACTGGTGGGGAGGGTCCCTTGCGATTCAGTCCTGTAGGGTAAAGGTGTCCAGGAAGACTGGACACCCCTCTAGATGGAAGTCATGTATGTGTAGGTGCAGGCTGTCCCCCTCTTCCATAGGATGAGCAGCTGGGGATGAAGACCAGCGTGGATGAAAAGGGAAATTTTTCTGATGTGCCAGGAGAAAAAGAGTCTACCTTCTGAGGAAGAAGGGATGGGCAAGTCAGGGAGAGTATGAAGAAGCCATTAGCATATGTAGGGAGAAAAGGGGAAAGGCAAAAACCAAGCTTGAATTCAACCTGGCCATTAGGGTAAAAGAGAACAAAAAAATTTTTTTAACAAATATATTAACAGTTAGAGGAGGGCTAAGGAGAATCTTCAGCCTTTCCTGAATGCACTGGGGAATATGGCACAGTATTGTCCTGGGGAGGCTAGCAACCTGTGTCCTGGGCAGGAACACTCTTCGCTGGGTAAAGTACTGGCTGGAGAGCTGGGCTCAGAGAGTGGTGGTGATCAGTGATAAGTGGTGTTCCCCAGGGGTCAATACTGGGGCCTGTTCTGTTCAGTATCTTTACTGATTACCTGGATGAAAGGATTGAATGCACTCTCAGTAAGTTTGCAGATGACGCCATGTTGGAAGAAAGTGTTAATCTGCCTGGGGATAGGAAGGCCCTTCAGGGGGATCTGAACAGACTGGATTGCTGGGCTGAGGCCAATGGGATGAGGTTGAGCAAGACCAAGTGCTGAGTCCTGTACTTTTGCCTCAGCAACCCCAGGCAATGCTACAGGCTTGGGGCAGAGCGGCTGGAAGTCTGTGTGGAATCATAGAATGGCTTGGATTGAAAGGGACCTCAATGATCATCTAGCCCCACCCCCCTGCCATGGGCAGGGTTGCCCAACACTGGAATCAACTGCACAGGAACATATCAAGCCTGGCCCTGAAACGTGTCCAGGGATGGAGCATCCACAACATCTCTGGGCAGCTTGTTCCAGTGCCTCACCACCCTCTGAGTGAAGAATTTCTTCCTAATATCTAACCTAAATCTCCCCTCTTTCAGTTTTAATCCATTCACCCATGTCCTTTCCCTATCTACCTGCCTGAAAAATCAGTCTCCCTCCTACTTGTAAGCTCCTTTCATGTACTGGAAGATTGCATTGAGGTCTCCCAGGAGCCTCGCATTCCTCAAGCTAAATAAACCCAACTCTCTCAACCTTTCACCATAGGAGTGGTGCTGCAGCCCTGTGATCATCTTCCTGGCCCTTCTCTGGGCCCACTCCAACAGCTCCACATCCTTGCTGTGCTGGGGGCCTCAGGGCTGGATGCAGTACTCCAGATTGGGTCCCACAAGGACAGAGTAGAGGGGGATAATCAAAGTAGTGGGGGACAATGGAAGAAATGGACCTGGGGGTGTTGGCTGATGCTCAGCTGAACATGAGCCAGCAGTGTGTCCAGGTGGCCAAGAGGGCTAATGGCATCCTGGCTTGTATCAGAAATAATGTAGTCAGCAGGAGCAGGGAGGGATTGTCCCCCTGTACTCAATTCTGGTGAGGCCACACCTCAAGTACTGTGTTCAGTTTTGAGCCCCACACCATAAGAAAAACTTTGAGGCCCTGAAGGACAACAAAGCTGGTGAGGGTTCTGGAGCACAAGACTTATGAGGAGCAGCTGAAGAAACTGAAATTGTTTGTCTGGAGAAGTGGAAGCACAGGGGAGACCTTACTGACTTTTACAACTCCCTGAAATGAGGCTGTGGTGAAGTGGGGGTCGGCCTCTTCTTCAGGGCTTCCAACAATAGGATGAGAAGGAATGGCCTCAAGTTGTGACAAAAGAGGTTCAGGTTGGATATGAGGAAAAAATTCTTCTCAGAAAGAGTGGTCAGGCACTGGAACAGGCTGCCCAGGGAGGTGGTGGAGTCACTATCCTTGGAGGTGCTCAAGAAACATGTAGCTGTTGTACTAAGGGACATAGTTTAGTGGGGAAATATTTGTGGTAGGTGCATGGTTGGACCGGATGATCTTGGAGGTCTTTTCCAACCTTGGTGATTCTATAATTCTTTGAAAAAAATGTAATATACAATAGCATTATTTTTATTAGCTTTTTTGGTCAGGCTTCATATTTAAAATAGCATTTTCATTCATTGCTCACAAAACTTAATCCTTATTGGTTTTTGCCTTTTTAGTGTACGTAATAATTGACAATGCAGTGTCAGGGATCAGCAGAAAGCATTGCAAACTAATTAGAAAAACTCCACGGGAATATTTTCAGCTATATTCAATGTTATCACTATAATTACAAAGTACTAATTTTGAAGAGGAAGTTGTTTTTATACTATGGTCTGTTAAGCTGATAATTCACTGAGAATTTTTCTTGTAAGTGGCTTATTTTACGGTACAGTGAATTGATTATTTAAGAAGGCTTAATGTTGACCCAAAATTAATCATGTAGGGACAACCGCAGGGTTACAAATCTGACATTATTAATTAAAACAAAGTATTTTCTTCACTTGCATGTTTGCCAACATTGGCCTGAGGTCCTACCTCCTTTTCCCTGCTGGATGGCTAAAAAATATTTTTATTTGTTATCGTGTAGTCTGACTTAAATCAGAATTCTGTAACTCATTTAAAGTAAAGGGAACTAAAAGTAAAACTGAAATTTCAGTTTATTTTAAACAGTTCTCTACAAAGAAAGGCATATTTCTTTGACCCTTTTATAGTATCTATAAGTGTTGACTGTTAATTTGAACTTCGCACAGGGAACCTTGCTGATGATAGTCTAGAAGCTGATCAGTACAGGGCATTGAATGCACCTATCCAGAAATCTTGTATTTGCTAAGTGTGTTTCATTGTTTTTATCTCATCCTACAAGTTTTTCAACTCTCTCCCCTATCCCAGTGGGAGGAGAGGGAGAAGGCACTAGACTGTGTGGTGATTAACTGCTTGCCAGGTTAAACCACACATCCTTTATAAAAATATGTAATGCAGAAAAAGAAAAGCCATATGCTATCGAGGTGGGAAATCAGCAGTTCTGTAGTCTGTATTGACAAGGCAAGTTTGGTGACAGTTGTTTGGCTTTATGGATTCAAGAATAGAACTAAATACTCAAAAGCAATAAACTAGAAAAGAACAAGGGAAGTAATTTAAGTACTGCATTTCAGTCCAAATATGTTACTATGCAAATCATTACTTACAAATAAATGTACAGAAAAGACAAGTAAATTGGTCCATGTACAAGGGACCTTTAGAACAGAATAGTTCAATTGGAAGATACCTACAAAGATCATCAAATCCGACTTTGCAACTGCTTCAGGGTCAACCAAATATTGAACTGTATTAATTATTATGCAGCTGCCTCCTGAACACTAAAAGCCTTGGGCATTAGTTACCTTTGTAAGAAGGGTTGATGACTGCCCAGCGCTCCTTGTCACCTCTCTCACCACAGCCCTTTGGGCTCTACTGTTGAGCCAGCATAATGTGAACCTCTTTATTTCACATTTGGACAATTTGTCCACCAGGCTGCCCTGAGGGACAGCATCGAAGGCCTCACTGAAACCAAGCAAGACCATGTCCACTGCCTTCTTTTCACCCACCAGGCAGGTGACATGCTAACTACATCACCTGAAGGAGAGCTAGGCTGTCTGCCCCTGTCAGGAAGGATGTTGCAGCCCTGAATGAATTTGGAGGCAACCAGTTCAGAATTCTGGCTGTGTAGAGTGCAGAAGCCTCTGCCTGGCTTCGTGGGGCAGCAGTCAGAATGGCTGTGTGAGGTGTGAGCAAGCAGACATCTGCTTTGCCTTCTGGCCAGGCTACAGGATGAAATAGATAGATTAAAAATTGTCAGTGGGGACAAAATGAAGGAGCAGGGAAACCACAGTTCACCCATGCACAAACAGGTTATTTTAAAGGAAAAAAACACAAACCCAGTGCAGCCTGTGTTTAAACCCAAGGCAGTCTGTATTACTTCATATTGAGGAAAAGAACTGCAAGACTGGAGGTAAGAACACAAAGGAACAGAGCAGATGGAGGCAAGTCTGCACCCGGAGCTGCAAATGAAAACCCTCCTTGCCTGCTCCACCCCTCCAGGAGCCTCTGTACAACGGGTGTGAGGCCCTGGATGTGGAAGGCCCATCAGAGGGAGGTAAAAGCCCACTCAGTCCTGACATGCTAATGAAACCACTCCAGGAAAAGCATTCCCCCAAAACCAAGGCTACTTCATTGAAGAAGAGGAGATGGGTATTGGTTGTAGGTGATTCCTCCCTACAGGGAACTCAGTGTCCAATATCCTGAGCAGACCTTCTTCTTAGAGAAGTCTGCTGTCTTCCTGGGGCTCGGGTGAGGGACGTCACCAGGGAACTACCGAGCCTGGTGCAGCTGACAGACTGCTTTTCCATATTGGTAGAGATGATGCAGCTGCATGTGGGTCAAGGGCTATCAAAAAGGATTTCAGGGCCTTGGGATGATGGCTAAAGGAATTGAATGCGCAGCTTATCTTTTCTTCTCTGCCTCCTTGTCATGGAGTTATCTCTAGATCTATTTGTGTCTGTGACACGGGGACTGCAGGCCCACAGACCCACCAGCCTGACAAAGGGAGGGAGGGGGTATTGATGGTTTATGGGCCGTTTCAGCCTGGTTCTGTGACTAATGGTGCAGGGAACCCATGGAGCCATGCCCAGGGAAAGGGGAAGGGAGAAGGGGAAGGATAGGGAGATGGGAGACGGGCCTAAAGACAGAACAGTGGCAACGATCTGAGGAGGAAAGTTAATTTACTAAACATGATATTGGAATGCAAGATAACACAATATAATACAGTATAATTGGAATTGAGCCAAATAAATCAAATAAAATAAGAGAGAGAGAGTGTCTGAAACCGACGGCCTTACTCTAAGAATTGAAGGCACACATTCCAAGGCAGCAAAAAAAAAGAGTGTCTCATGACTTACAAGGAGTTCTATCTCTCCCTCTGAACACAAAGTCCTCTGGGTATGTAGTTCTTCTCTTCTGAGAACCATGTACCCAGAAATCAGTAGTCCGCAGAACTGGAGCATGAACTCTTTAACTCCCAGTACACTACACGATGTTATGATGTGGAATACTGATAACAAAAATCATAAAACCATGACACTCCTGTATTGGGTAAGGACAC
Organism: Numida meleagris; assembly: GCF_002078875.1. Taxonomy (NCBI): domain Eukaryota; kingdom Metazoa; phylum Chordata; class Aves; order Galliformes; family Numididae; genus Numida; species Numida meleagris. Next base: position 39,539 of record NW_018364561.1, on the reverse strand, counting down.
AGAAACAGACCAAAGGATCATATCTTTAAATACCTGTATCTGGGGCAGGTGCTGTCATCAGAACTTCAGTTTTTTTGACAGCCAATTAGCCTACATGGCACCAGGTTTGCGGTTACCAGATGGGGTTTGCCTTTCCCAAAGGGGGAGGAGGGTCCTTGGGAAAAGCTGGTGGGGCTCATTGGGAAGGCTTTAAATTAGGTATGAAGGGGGGTAGGGGGGATAGTGAGCCTTCCCATGATAAGGTGTGGGATGGTATAGCTGGATTAGAGGGACAGGGTGCTGGCAGGGGCCCTGAGGGACCCACTCCCTTGAGAGGTGCTGACACACATGATGAGACAGTGACTGCTGGGGCAACAGGGGTAGTCAATGGGGAAAATGAAGGGAAATACGTAAAAGGAATGAAGGAGTTACCCTTTAAGGCAGTGACAAGACCAGCTGCCCAGCTGAAGTGCCTGAACACCAAGGCACACAGCTTGAGAAACAAACAGGAGGAGCTGGAAGCTACTGTGATGCTCGAAAACCATGATATAGTTGTCGTCACCAAAACCTGGTGGGGTGATTCCCAGGACTGGAGTGTGGCTATCAACGGCTACAGGCTGTTCAGAAGGGACAGGAGAGGAAGGAGGGGAGGGCAGGCTGGTAACAACAGACAAGAAGGCTGAGGTACTTAACTTTTGCCTCGGTCTTCTCTGTTAACTGCTTGCCACACAGCCCTCAAATGTTTGGTATGGTAGGACAGGATCAGGGAAGCAACATCCCTCCCACTGTAAGCATAGATCAGTTTTGTGGCCACCTGAGGAACATGAACATCCACAAGTCTATGGGTCCTGATGAGATGCATCCCAGAGTCCTGAGGGAATTAGCTGATGTAGCATCCAATTCACTCTCTATGATATTTGAGAAGTCATGGCAATCTGGTGAAGTCCCTGGTGACTGGAAAAAAGGAAACATTACATCCATTTTTAAATAGGATAAAAAAAGATGATGCTGGGAACTGCCAACCTGTCAGTCTCACCTCTGTGCTGGGGAAAATCATGGAACAGATCCTCCTGGAAGCTATGCTAAGGCATGTGGAAGGCAGGGAGGTGATATGGGAGAACCAGCATGGTTTCACCAAGGGCAAATTCTGCCTGACCAACCTCGTGGCATTCTATGATGATGTCACTGCATCAATAGACAAGGGAAGAGCCACTGACGTCATCTATCTGGACTTCAGTAAGGTTCTTTGACATGGTACCCCACAACATCCTTCTCCCCAAATTGGGAAGATATGGATTTGATGGGTGACTGTTTGATAGACAAAAAACTGGCTGCAGAATTGAGTCCAGACAGTGATAATCAATGTCTCTATGTCTGTATGGAGATTGGTGATGAATGGTGTCCCTCAGGGGTCGGTGCTGGAGCTGATACTCTTTAATGTCTTCATCAATGACATTCACAGTGGGGTAGAGTGAGGCCACAGCAAGTTTGCTGATGACACCAAGCAGTGGGGTGCAGTCACACATCAGAGGGATGGAATGCCACCCAAAGGGACCTAGACAGGCTTGAGCAGTGAGCCCAGGAGAACTTCATGAGGCTCAAAAAATCCAAATGGAAGATCTTACACCTAGGTCAAGGCAGCCCCCATTACCAATACAAGCTGGGTGATGAAAGGATTGAGCACAGCCCTGCCGAAGAAGACCTGGGTGTACTGGTGGATGGCAAGCTGGACATGAGCCAGTGCCGTGCCCTTGCAGCTCAGAAAGCCAACTGTATCCTGGGCTGCATCAAAAGCAGTGTGGCCAGCAGGGCCAGGGAGGCGATCCAGCCCCTCTGTTCTGTGCTGCTGAGGCCTCACCTGGAGCACTGTGTCCAGACATGGAGTCCTCAGTACAGGAGAGACATGGAGCTGTTGGAGCACATCCAGAGGAGGGACACAGAAATGAAGATTTGCCAGCAAGTAGTTTCACAAATTTTAGTAAATACAGTTTATAGATACAAAACAAGTGAGTTGGATTCATGCAGGTAAGGGACAAAATAGAAGTAGTGATATCATCTCAACTCACCTATATACTTCTGGGGAAAGAAAAAAATAGAAGAAAAACTCCTTCTGCTATATAAAGGTCACTTTCTGAATACCTATGTACTGCTTTTACTAACTTGTCAAAAAAAAAAAAAAAAAGAAAAGGAAAATGCTAATTTATTCATGAGCTGAAATTTATATAATAAAGATTGGAGCAAAGAATTTATTATATTTTATCAATCATCAAAATAGGAGGGGACCTGAAAAAGAAATCCATGTTACCACAACAGTGGCATGAAACAGTCATCCGTGTTTTACCATACTGAATGTCTGGAAGTCATGGGCCAGTAGGAAATGCATGTATTATTTTATCCTGCTATATTTTTCTCATGAATCATATTACTGATCAGTGACAGAAAGCAAAACAAAACCTTATTAAGTCCAAAAAATGTGGTTAAAATTGAATACCTCTTTTGGATTGAAAAGAAAAAGAAGACATGACAAAGTTTTCAAGAAATGCCAGGTTTTCTCCTCGGTCTTGTGTTTTCTTTCTGCTCTTTTTATTTCTCCCCATACTACTGAGGTAGCTGAAGAAGACCTCAAATTTTATAGATATTATTGAGTAGATGCATATTCTGTCCAAGAGATGGACTGTAGGCCTATAATCATAAATGAGATTTGGCTTATATTGTTAGGTATAAGCTGTAGTTTGGCAGATACTCCTTCCGTTGCTGAGGCTTCCAGGAGTGAGGAGGAGGAAGCTTACACAGCTCTTTCAATCATTAGCTGAGAGTTATGTCCCTCTTCGTCTTAAAAATTGTTATTGTTTTGTTCATTGTACTCAGATGTCCTGTCCCAAAATCCAATCTCTGCAGAAATAGGTAGGAAGAAAATTGTTCATGTAAGCAGGATACACAACCAAAGGAGCAAGCTAATAATTCTCAGAAAATGCAGCAGACATTCACGTAATTTCTAGAAACTGAAAATGTTAATCAGATCTAGTAATATCCTCAAGCAAAGAAGCTTTTAAGGGGAAGAAAAAGTACACTATTAACTTTACTATAATTAAAAGCTGTTTGTAATGATATCTGTGGTAGTTGGAGGCACACTTTTACTTATTATTTGAGAATACTAAGGAATATGTGAAACATCAAGCATGTATTTTGCAAAAATACTATGAAAAATGAGGTTGTTTCTTTTATTAGTTGAATGTCTTCCAGAGAATATTTTGGATAGCAGTGTATGCTGTTAAACTTCATTTTCTCTGATGGGATTCCAAAAGGTATAATAGAATAAATCTGATTTATAAGCGATAGTTGTTACATGGCACATAATTCCCAGTGATGTAAATGCATGGGAGTGAAGCCGAAGCTGAACTCATGTGAAGGAAACACTGCAATCGATGCCTATGTAAAGCCCTTCCTTTCCATGCCAGAATCGTGAATGAACTCTTTAAAAGGTGACACAGAGCTCAAGGAACTCAACTTCTGTGTTGAACTACCCCTGGATAGGGGCAAGGAGAAAAGGAGGAAGGAGCATCAGCCAGGGAGAAGTTCTGCGGTTAAAAAATATATTATTTTTAACAATAACATTCTAAAGTGATCTCATCATTTGCTTGTCAAAATATTAACACTGACTAAATATGGGGTAGATGCTGATGAAGATAATCAGGCCTTCCCAGTGAAAAACTCATTTTCCTGTATGACTATCCACATCACAGCCTTGTCAACCAGATGCTGAGTCCATAATTAGAGAGCCTATGTTAAGAACTTGAAAAGTCTGTCTCAAAGCTGACAACAGAGTGGACAAAAGTAGGAACATTTTTACTGGTACTTGATAAACTCATTAGATAAAAATTATATTAACATAACAACAACAATATCATGTCTAGTAGATCAGCTTCATGGGAAACTTCAGTATTTGAGTAAAAGGAAGCACTGCCACTGGTTTAGTCTGTCCTTTAGCTAGAGAGAAAATAAAAATCTTCTACTGTTTAATAAACATTGTGAGTATCAAGCTGTTAAATCAATAATTTCCTCGCAACAAAGGCAAAAAAAATCGCATGTACCTAAGATCCTTTCAGTGTCATAATGTGGTGTATTTTATACATCAACAGTACAAGTTAAAGGATTCAGGAGCATGGATGGAACAGATACTGGCAGGACTGTAGCTGATTTATTTCTAAGTATTGGTATCGCTGGAAGTTTTCTGTTCAGCAACCTAATCCAGTCAAAGAAGGAACACAGAAGGAGAAGATACTTGAGTTCAACTTTGCAAACAATGCTATTACAAATAGAAATATTTTGAATTGTCACCTTGTCACTTGTAGTGATAAAGATGAAATCACTGGCATAATCTATAAAACTTCCCTTGTCACTTTTAAGAAGATGTTACCCAATGAGATCAAGCATACTTTTTTTTTTAAGAAAAATAACTTCTATATTCTCATACATATTTTCAAGAAGAACACCAACCACCAAATGAAATTCAGGCATAAATGAGATCACCATTCCTTGACTAAGACAGAAAGGCAATCAAAATGTGAAATTTCTTGACTTTGATAATATAGCAGTAGAATACACTAAAGAGGTTCTTTTGTCTCTGTAAATCTCAGATGCTAAAATGCCATTATTCTCATTCATTAATAGGTAAAAAAAGAATGCAGACGTTGCCCTAGTATACTACTGCTTAACTGTATCTTCAGACTGAAAGGAGTTAAAAGTAAAATAATACTTAGCACTCTTCAACTGAGAGAGAAGTAAGGCAGATGGTGGTTGTGTTCTCTGCCTTCTCTGGTAATCTGATAGGCACTTTTACAGCTGTCAGTGAACCAAGTCTATCAGCTACCTTAAAGTTTTGGTTTCTACAAAAGTATACTGATACCATGACATCTCAAGACGGCATGTTTGACTCAGTTAGGACAGAGACCTGAGCAATCCTTATCCCATTACCTTTAGTAAATAAATAATCAAACAAAAGAACCTCTCATGTTGATCTCAATATCAACATGCTACTCACCAAGAAAACAAAGAGCTTGTTCTAGATATATTGTTCATAACGTGGAAATAACAAGTGTTGAAATTATCAAAAGATTTTTAGGCAAATGTGAGGTCTTGTGTAGCAAAAGCTTATAGTAAAAAATACAGTAAAAGTATCTCAGTCACTAATTATTGGCTTTAGAAATCCTTGTTGTAAAGAGGCATGAAGTCATTATGAATCTGAAAAAATCAGATGTAATAGATAAGCTTTCACCAGGCAAAGTTTTAACAGTACCATTCAGAAGTTTTCAAATAATTTTGTCAGCTTAGAAATTATCAGATGATAGTGTTTTGTACAAGGGCCTGACAAAGTGCACTGCCAGATAAGGTACATCTGTGGTCTGATTAACAGGAGGAGCTGGGAAACAGCAAAGCTGAAAACATCAGACTAAATAAAACATCTCCGTAGTGGCAGCAATATCCATTCTGCTATATGAGTGTGAAACATTGCCTGCTATAGATAACACGTACAGCTTTTAAATGGATTTCAGTCTGCACCATCTGTGTGCCATATTGTGCATGATATAGCAGAATAACATAACAACAAACTTTTGGAACACACTAGTCTTTCAGGGAATAAAACAACAGTCATCACAGAATAGCTGCACTGTGCTGATCATGCAACTAGAGTGGAAGAAGCCAAAACACCGCTGCAAAGAAACATGGGGATTCAGGAGCACAGCCTGGGCAAGGTGAATCTGATGTCAGTTGTTAGCATTTACTGTCAATACACACATCACATCAACACGTGTTGGCCTGAGAGTAAGTTTGAGAAGCTCCACACAACCATTTCGTGAAAAATTCAGTTTCCAAAGCAGGAATGTGTTCAACAAGGTGTTCCAGTCAAGGTATGGGAGACTTTCTCTCACATTCCTTCATCCAGCTTTCTGTTAAAGCATATTTGCAGAAGGCACTGCTTTTAAAACCTAATTGAGGGTTACTTTACAGAGATGATGCCAAGGTTCAGTCTGAACCGCAACAAATTACTCCCACTTCTAATCATTTTTGGTGAGAATTACCATCTTTAAGCACATAGTAAGTTTCAGGTCTTTAAGGACCTAAGGTCTTATTTTCTATGTGTTGTACCAAGGGTAGACATCAGCCCTTTAAAATAAGTGCTTCAACAAGATCTGAAGGCTGTCAGAGAGCAAGAGTAATTACCAAACGTAAATCACTTCTTATTTCACCCTTAAAGGATATAAGATATTTTAATCAAGTCCTACAAGTCATAGGAAGCATACAGCCTCAGAAGGAAGGCATCATTAAACACAGGCTTTTTCTAACCTTATCATACTTTTATGTGGGTTAATTTGAAAACAGATTGGCAGAGAAGCTGGAGTCTTTGACTGATCATGCTTTCCATTCAATAAATTATGATCTCAACTCAACGCTCCATTTATTACACAGTCCTTCTAAGTGCCAGATCACTAACTTACTGTAAATCAGCTAAATTTAAGTTTTTACAGACCACTATTAGTGTTGGTTGAAGTCTCACTTGATGTAATTTGGAAAAGTAGAGCCTGAAATCACTACTGTGAGATCCTTATCTGAACAAAAATGTCCTGGTATCATGGCAGAGAGAGACCTCTTGAAAAACTCTTTTGTCTAAAGCTAGATTATCATCATACGGTATCTGGCAAAATTCTATGTTCTCTGAAGAGAAGATCACAGCATATTATCATCTAAGGCATTACATTGCTGACTGATCCAATCTGTTTTAACAGTCATAGAAACATAGAATAATAAAATGACCTGGGTTGAAAAGGACCTCAAAGATCATCGAGTTTTCATCCCCCCTGCTGAGTGCAGGGTCGCAGCCACTAAACCAGGCTGCCCAGAGCCACGTCCAGCCTGGCCTTGAATGCCTCCAGGGATAGGGCATCCACAACCGCCCTGGGCAACCTGTTCCAGTGCGTCACCACCCTCTGAGCGAAAAACTTCCTCCTAATGTCTAGCCTAAATCTCCTCTGTCTCAGTTTAAAACCATTCCCTCTTGTCCTGTCCCCCTTGTCCTAACAATGGTCAGCAGTGATCATTAACAATGGTTAACAGTGACCATCTGGACAAAGAAAATATCCTCTGTCAAGGCTTAGAAAACAAATATACAGAGGCCTGAAATCTAGGAACCCTTACTAAGTGGGGAAAACAATGTCTAGAAGTGAATTCCTAACTAAGGTCACAAATCCATTTGCAAGTTTTTGGTGAGAATAGTCATCTTCCTAATTAAGACTCAGATTCTAATTTCAATTCTGGATTTCTTACCTGAGTATTCACAGTGAATACTATTTTTTGTGTCTCTGAATTTTTCTGAAATCCAAGTTTCATGGCCTGAAGATCTTTTAATAAAGAGGCACATATTAATGTCCTGTAAGTCCTCACCAAGAAGAGAAAATTATTCTTTCTCTGTATTGAGAAAATAAAAGATTATCTCTTTTATAGCACCTATGATAATACTAATAAAACTAGGGTATACAGTATGGTAAAATTTGAAGTCCTTTACACAGGATCCTGTTTGTCAAATTTCAAGTCACCATTTTAGAAAGAAAACCGAGCAAAGAAAAATGCTATTATGAATTCTCCAAGCAAGCTAAATTAGTTTCCATGGCAAAAATGAATCTAGTGATGATTGGTACAACACTGATGAGGTTATTACAGTGTAAAGTAGAACATGCTGGTTTCAAAAGGCTTTTATAATCCCCTTGATAATGCAACATAGCATCCAAATAACCACTACTCAAGTACAAGTTAATGACTGCAATGCAAAAGGTTCAGATAGAAAATTCTGGAAATGCTCGTAGCTGCCTTAAAGTCAGTTGTTTATTACAACTTTCGGAAGCTGTCAGCCACTTTCTCAAATTTTGATCTCTTTCCTCTCTCAGTAATCTAACCTCAAAACTATCCAGTTCAGAAAAACGACTTGTCTGCTGCACAACTGTTTTTAACATGGACACCTTCAAAAAGAGAAGTGTAACAGAAAAAAAATTGTTCAAAGTCAAAAGGATCTGAAGCATTTCTTACTTGTCTTTATTCAGGAGATATATTCCTTTGTTTCTTTCTTTGCCACACTTTTAACTTTCTATTACATGGGATTTTGTTTTGAAATAACAAGTTTAAAACTTTTCAGCATCTCTATAGGCATTATTTCAAAGGAAGATATAAAGGGAAGATGACAGGCCATCTACTGGTCCATGTTGTTTGCAGAAAGTACTACTTTCATTGAATGTAACACTAGTCTGTGGGACAGCCAAAGCACAAAGAGTATTTTGCAGCTTTCTTGTTAGAATGCACGCATTGGTACAGCAAGCCTATGCTTTCTGAGATGCTGACTTCTTCTCAAGTGATCTTAATTTACTCGTTAGTAACTGCAGATCAGGCAGTGTTAACAATTTCACCTCAAACAAGGCCAATTTCTAGGACCTGAGGTTGAAGAATTTGAGGCATAAATGATGAAATATAAAAACTCACTCCTCTGCAGTGTTCTAAACACACTACCAGCAACATTATGTTTGTTGCCTTCTAATGTTACTCATACTTGTCACAGATGTAAAGCGTTTATACAAACAATAAAACAGTTAAGTAGGTGTTCTTGCAACAGACAACAGAGTCTTGTTTCTACAGACCTGATATTCTTCAATATCAGTTTCTGGAAGAGTCCTGGATCCTGTTGTCGTTCAGTTACCCTACACCTCTGCCCTACCACACAGACCTTACAGGATTTAAAGTCCTTTCTAATGTCTTTCATTTCAGCTGGACAAAACACCATGGCTCACGTGGCTGGCCATGAGCCAGCAGTGTGCCCTTGTGGCCAAGAAGTCCAAAGGTATCCTGGGATGCATTAAAAAGAGCATGGCCTGCAGGTTGAGGGAGGTGATTCTCTCCCTCTACTCTGCGCTGGTGAGGCCACATTTAGAATACAGTGTCCAGTTCTGGGCTCCCTGCAACAAAAAGACACGGATCTCCAGGAAAGAGTCCAGCAGGCAGCCACAAAGATGACGAAGGGCCTGGAGCATCTTCTGTGTGAGGAAGGGCTGAGTAACCTGGGTCTGTTCAGCCTGGGGAAATGAAGACTGCACCCGCTTTAGCCGGGGGCTTGGACTCAATGATCTTTTGAGGTCCCTTCCAATCCCTACAATTCTGTGACTCTGTGGTTCAGAAGTTAGTTTAAGGATCTATGCAACTGCACAGATGGATATATGATATACTAATGGATAGGACTGAGGGCTACAAGTTTTAAGGCAGGGCAAGAAGACTGGGGAAGTTGCACTCTATGTTAAGAAGTGAAAAGACTGTGAAGAGCTTGCCTCTGAGAAACAGCCATGATCAGATCGAGAGCTTGTGGTTTAAAATTAGGGATTAGACCAATAAAGGACATCTGGTGGCTGGAGTCTACTACTGGCCACCTGATCAAGGGCAGCCTGTTGACCAGGCCTTCTTATTTCAGATACAAGAAGTATCATGCATGCTCTTATTTTGATGGGGAATTTCAACCACCCAGATGTCTTCTGGAAAAACAGTGACACCTGGTGTCTGCTGAGGACTACTTCCTGGTCCAGATATTGGACAGACCAACCGGAGGTGAAGCTTTATTGGACCTGGTGCTCACTGATGCAGAGGAGATCATTAAAGAGGGTAACACTGGAATTGTCCTGGGCTGTAGCAACCACAAACTGGTTGAGTTCATGATCTCAAGGAATATGGGCATGACGAAGAGCGGAGGCAGCACCCAAACTTCAGCAGAGAGATCTTTTGACGGTTCAAGGAATTATTGGATGAGGTCCCCTGGGAAGCTGTCTATAGGAACACAGGAATGGAACAGAGCTGGCAGCATTTTAAGGACACTTTTATGAGAACACAAGAGTTCTCCGTCACCTGGTATAAAAAATCAAGCAGAGGAGGCAAGAAACCAGGCTCTGCAAGAACCTGCTGGTGAAACGAACGAAAGGTACAGGCAGTGGAAGTGGGGATGGGTGGCCTGGGAAGAATACAGCAATGCTGTCTGGACATGCCAAGATGGGATCAGAAAAACCAAGGTGCAGACAGAACTCAGCTTGGTGAGAGATGTAAAAAAAAGCAAGAAGGGATTCTTTAGGTACACTGGTTGGAAGAGACAGAAAAAGGAGAGCGTGCTCCCTCTCAAAAATGAGAATGGAGAGCTGGCTTCAACAGACATGGAGAAGGCTGATGTACTCAAGGAGTTCTTCCCCTCAATCTTCACTGGCAGTCAGGTTAACTGTCCATCTCTGAACTCTCTTGCCCTGAACATCTAGGCCTCTCTCCCACTGCAAGAGCAGAGCGAGTCCAGGGCTGCTTGATGAGACTGAATGTGTACAAGCCAATGGGGCCAGACAACATGAAACTCAGGGTCTCGAAGGAACTGGCTGACGTGGTTGCCAAGCCACTCTCCATCATACTTGAAAAGTGATGGTTGTCAGGTGAAATCTCTGGTGACTGGAAAAAGGGAAACGTCTGTCCCATTTTTAAGAAAGGTAGAAAGGAAGACCCAAGGAAATAGAGGCCAGTGAGCCTCACATCTACACCTGGGAAGATCATGGAACAGACTATACAGTGGATAAAGAATTGGCTGGATGGTGACAGCCAGAGAGTTGTGGTCAACAGCTACATGTCCAAGTGGAGGCTAGTGATGAGTGATGTCCCCCAGGGGTCTGTCTTGAGACCGATGCTTGTCAACATCTTTATTAATTACATAGACAAAGGATCGAGTGCACACTCAGCAGACTTGCTGATCACACCAAGATAAGTGGCACAGTTGACAGAGTAGAAGGAAGGGATATCATCCACAGGTACTTGGATGAGCTTGAGAAGTGGGCCCATTTGAACCTAATGGTGTTCAACAAAGTCAAGGGCAGGGTGTTGCACTTGGGTTGAGGCAATCCCAGTTATGTCTACAAAGTAGGATAGCTCCTTGAGAGCAGCTCTGCAGAGGAGTTGGAGTCCTGGTGGATGAAAAGATGGACATGAGCCAGCCATGTGCACTTGTAGGCTGGAAG
>NW_018364561.1:0-28256 GCF_002078875.1 Numida meleagris | reverse complement strand
CTTATCAGGTTGTGAGGTACTGGAATACATTACCCACTGAAGCTGTGGATGCCTCGTCATTGGAGGCATTCATGTTCATGTTGGATAGGGCCCTGTGCATAATGATCTGGTGGGTATCAGCCCTGCCCACAGCCAGGGGTTGGAACTAGATGGTCTTTAAGGCCCCTAACCCATCTAGGATTCTATGAAATGTCACTTGAAGAGTTAATCTATATCTTAATGGGAAATTTTTTATCTCTGTTCAAATATAAAGAGGAATTTCTTAGACAGCTGGGAGTTCTCTTAAACATACCAAACCAAAGTTTTTATTTTATGTAGCAGAGCAGAGCACAATCTAGCCTTAATTACATAGTGCATTTTTCAAGCTAAAGCTCAGACTACAATTTAATGTAGTGCAAGCTGTGGATCACATGGGTTTCTCCGAAAGTAATGCCTTCTATTTATTTCCACGACAACAACAGCATATACAAAGAGCATAATAAAACTGTTTAATAGTGCAAACTCACAGGTACAAAACACTGTTTTTCAACTTACTCACTACCATTAGCTATGCATTTTCACTAGCCATGCATGCTGGGCTCCAAAAAATCTGCATCAGCAGAGCTGATTTCACTGATTGCTATGATGGCATCATTTCTAGGTAACTGTTACCTATGCAGTCCAACTTTTGTTGTACTAACATAAAGTGTCTGGTCTCCATAAATATTGAGCAAGTGCCAATGAATGTCAGTGGGTGCCATTTTTTCCACATGGAAGAATTCAGTTCCACACCTTTGCTTCATATGTACTTCCATGTCAAACGTCATTTTGACAGACTGTCCCTTTGCTGCCATTTGTTGCACAGCAACAAAATATAATAGAATGCTGGTGGGAAGGTTTAACCTCTACTGCCATACCACCACCACCTGCCTCTGACACTGTGGGCTAACATAGGAGGCATTACCTTCACAGCAGCCTTCATAAAATACATTAATCTTAACCAGAAATCTAAAGCTTTTGAATGCTTTTGAATGCAAATGCTTATGAAGCATTTGAGCTTCATAAAGCCCTTAGAACATCTCAGAAATCTTTTATCTAGAAAGATCTAAATGTGAAGTTACCTTTACTTTTAGCCATAGATCTACAGTAGAAGGTTTCTTCTCACCTAATTTATTCTGTAATTGAATGATTCAGTGGTAGAAATCTACTTGTGGATTGTAGTAGGATATAAAGCATCTGAAGCAGTTAGTGTTGAAAAGCAACTTTACACTTGGCTAGTTGTTTACATTTCATTTCTTTTCATGCTTCCCTGGGCATTCAGTATAATGCATAGGAAAAAAAAAAAAAGAGTGAGTTTAAGTGAGTGTAACATTCTATACTGTATAAAAAGTACATCAATCTCTTATTTATAGTCCCTTGGCTGGAAAAGACAAAGATAATTTTTTGATGACCCCAGGCAATTACTTTGCAGAAAGCAAAGGTATCATAAAAAAAATCAAGGCTTTATGACATCAAATAGTTTCTTACAATTTGTAAAAAGGATAGAGACAAAGCCAGGAGGATGGAAAAAGCCCTAACTTTTTCTTCAAGCTATTCTTCCACTTTGGGAAAGACAGACTTTCAAGTCACCAGTATTACAGCATCAGTTCTACTGGAGATCAAGAAGTGATTAGACAACACTCTCAGATGTATTGTTTCATTTTTGGGTGGTCCTATGTCAGTCCACGAGTTGGACTCAGTGATCCTCATGGATCCCTTCCAACTCAGGATTTTCTATGATTGTATGATTTTTAACCTCAGATACAGTAAAAATTAAAGATCTTAAAGTTATATATTGGTCTACATACTGTTTCATGAAGGAAAGTCTAGGAGATAAATAACATAGCAAAAGCAAAACAAAATGTTAGCATGGTTTGCTTTCCTCCTTTCCTTCCAGGTCTGCTTTCTTTGCTCAGACTTTCCTGGCACAATGTGCTTCCCATATGTCTCTAAAATATATGACATGCGGTATATGACGACATGCATTAGCGGGTAGTAAGCACTGTAATTAAAACAAGGTGCAATGACTTTTCTATTTTCAGATTTCTGAGTCATACTTTGGGAAAAAAGGGTCACTTTTCTGTCAATGAACAACATGTTTTCTACTTGATCTTTAGATTGATTGTAGTTTAATAAAATTAGATCAACATATTGCCTCTGCAAAGAAATGCAATTTTAAATGAAATACAGTTTTACTTTGTCATAAACTTAATTATGAACATGAACTTCTAAAGTCATTCAAGGCAATGCAACAGGAATACTATCAAAATCTTCCTAGATATTATGATGGACAATTATGAGGAAAAAAATGTCAAAACACTGAAAAGTTTTCCAGAAAACAGAATAACATGAGAAAATGTGACTATTACAGATATCATATGATAACAGTTCAAAAATGCAGCACCGCAAACCCGGAACCTGGTAGTTACTTTGCTATATGTCAGCTCATTTATAAAGTAGTGAATTTCTGTACATCGTTCAATTTCCACTGGCATCCTTCCTCCTTAGGCTCGCTTTTGCACCATCTTTTCATTCTTAGTCTGCTAGGCAATGGCCTTCTGATCCGTTATCAAGACAAGGACAGAAGAAGCCACTCAGGATGGGGAGGAGGTAAATGGAGAGTGGAAGGAAGGTGATTTTAGTTTGCTTTTAATTGCTTTTTAACGGCTGTAGTCTGTTATTAATTTGCAGTAAATTGAATTAGTCCTCCTTGTGTTGAGGCTATTTTGCCCATAATGGTAACTAATGAATGATGTCTCTGTTTTTATGCCAACCCACAAGTTTTTTAATTGTATTTTCTGCATCTGACCTTCTGAGGAGGGGGAGTGAGAGTGTGGCAAAGTGGGCACTGACTGCTAGCCAAGAGCAACACATTACAGACACTTATTGCCATTTTTGGTCTGTATTATTTGTTTATTTATATACCTCTCTGATTCTCTTTGGCTCTTTTACTAAATAGATACTAATCAAAGGGTACTCTTTGCTAGAAGTTATAAGATATATGTGCTCACTTAGCTCTTTCACGTCTCTTTGAAAAAAACCATAACAGCTACACTGGAATTTTTAGTCACCCTTTCCATTTTCTTTTTTTTTTTTTCTTTCATTGAGAAATAAATTTTTTGTCTGTACCAAAATACTCGTGTGAAAAATGCCTATATTTCTGACTAATTTTGTTAGACACTTTATTTAACTTAGTAGACATGTAAAGCTGTGAGTCTGAAAATTGGACAAATGATAATGGCTACTGCACCAGTAGAAGTACCATTGCAAGATATTCTCCCCAAAATAAGTGATTGATAGATGCCACTTACATTTATTCATTCAATCCTAGATTTAGAGCAATAAACGAAGAACGGTCTGTGTTAATAAAATGTTTATGTGTACCAAATAAACCTTGACATTTTTCTGCATTATGTGCTGTTCTAGCATTCTAGAATGGAAGGAAAGATGTGTTATCTTTCCTTTTTCTTGTAATCAGAGCTTTAACATTTGATCAAGTCTAGCTCATCTCTAAAAACGAAGACTGCTACATAAACTACACAACAGTATATTTTTAATGATCATTACTATTCTGTATGTATGTGAAACAGAGAAATTAGAGAAATTAAATTGCTAGTATAGCTATATATACAGGTTCTAAAAATTAATTATAATGCGACAACAAAAAGCACTGACATTAGAAATAATAATATAATCCTTAGGAAAGTGTGCTACATAATTAATAATATACAATTAATGTTCTTTAATCTTATAAGTAATTCTTATGTATAAGCATAAGAATATTTGATATTAAGGTGACATGAGGGAGTTAGCAGCCACTGAAGTAAAGCTGCACAATATAGAAAGTAAAACTTTAAATACATTGAACTTTCATTCAAATTTTTGTCATAATCTTCAATATTCTCAAAGTACTTGACTAATTTTTTCCAATATTTTCTCCCCAGAGGACTTCTCAGAATTAAATCACAAAGAACATTTATATTTTCCCAACACCAAAAGTAGGATTTACTTCATCACGTTATAGTATTTTTCTTGTAAACTGTGGGTTATAAGTGTAGCTAGTAGTGATGACTGAATTTGAGCAATATAAATAACTTGTTCAGTACTATATTTGTTGGTTTAACTACATACTAATCTACTTAAAGTATGAAAATCATTGTTTTCCTTTTACTTCAACATAATAGAAATCGTGTTCCATTTACTTTTAAATATCCTGCTGAATTTTTATGTTATTCTTTATGAAAATAAAAATGTAACTGTTTTTAAAGTGGCTACTGCAATAAGCAAAAGGTTTCTATTGCAATAATACTCAATTTCAGGCTGCTGAGACTGTTGAATCAGGCCAGAATGGTCCATATAGTCCACAATAGCATTTAATATTTTATGAACATGAAACTTGATAAACTATGCTGTTAAAAATACTCTCAGCTTTTGCATGTTAATTCTTATTACTTCTTTTTAAAGAGAAGGATTATATACAGAGGTAATCCTCATACTTGTATGTGGAATTATTAAGACATGATACAGGAACAATTTCAAGAACATCATACCAATTATAATAATGCTCTGATTATAGAGGTATCTTTGTCTCTATCTATCACAATCCTCTTGGGCTTACATTCACACTACCCATAAAGCTCAAGATTAAGTCAAATAGGGCATGCCACAGTTTGCTGAAGAATATTCTTTCTACCCTATTTTATCTATAGTAACATTATTTCAATTAAATTGATTTAAAAATAACAAACTGAGCTAAAGCTCAGCAACTCTGTTGAAACATTCAAGTTAGTTTAAACTTCAACCAGCACAATGAAAAAGAATTTGCTATCTGTTGCATTAACATTCTTTGTCAGCTCACATGGTACAAATTCCTCTTTCAGTGTTTCGAAGGTTTTCAGCTAGTATTTTCTGGACTGGTAAGTACATTCCAATTTGTCTTCAGCCGCTTGCTATTGCAGTGCTTATTGCAAAAGCGAAATTGTAAACAGAGACCCTTCCAATTTTCATCCACAATTAAGAATACAATAAACTTGGCAAACATACTCATTGCTACACGAAATAGAAGAGATTGTCCACTGAACACATCTGTCATCTTAAAGTTAGCTTCAGAAAAATTCAGCGTTTTTCTAAAAAGTCTTTTTTTTTTTTTTTAAAATAGAATAGTCTTGTAAGCAAAGTGACACAGTTCTTATCTGATGCATCCAGCCTGCTTAATTCTTCATTTTTAACTCCTAAATACAGTATATCTGCTCCCCATTGTACCATGCTTTGAAATCAGTCTTTGCATTGTGGAATAAATATTTAGCCCAAAATCTGCATAAATTAGATAATTTTAGGAACAGTCTAAATTGATATGTTTTGGTACCCTTCTTGCACTAGTCAAGTGGACTGGGCCAGACTCTTTTCAGTGGTGTGCAGCAACAGGGCAATGGGCAGAAACTGGAACATAGGAAGTTCCATGCAAACACAAGGAAGAATGTCTTTATTGTGAGGGTGACAGAGCACTAGAAGAGATTGCCCAGAGGGGTAGTGAAGTCTCCTTCTCTAAAGATATTCAAGACCCATCTGATCACTTTCCTGGTCAACCTACTGAAGGGAACTTGCTTTAGCATGGGTTTGGAGGTCTGGTATGTCCAACCTGCACCTCACAGGCCATAGGCAGCCCATTCTGGCCTGTCCTGAGACCCGGCTCCTGAGGCGACCCACTGCCTGGGGCCATCATGGCAGCAGATCTTCCCTGCAGAGAGGCCCAACTCAGCTGCAGTTGCACGCCCGTTGCTCAGCAACAACCATACAACTCTGTCTGGGCTGAAAGCAGAGCACAAGGAAAGTGCAGTGCAGTGCCAACTCAAGTTATAGCAAATAATGTTATGGATTTTAATAAACTGCCTAAACACAGTCCTGTGAGGAGCAAAAATAGGCAGCCTTGCATCCTGTTTGGATAAAGGAATTTGGGAATGCATTTCAAGATTTCCAAAAAAATGAAAAATTTTTAGTAATTTGAGGCTCCAGTTTCAGACAACATAAATACAATACATACAGATTGCAAATGGAATGGAAAGAGTTGCAACTGGATATTCAAATAAAAAATCTGGTCATGTCTTTTATCATACTTTTAGAAGACCTCTCTTACCGTATAAAAATATCCCTCACTTTACAATCACACCTCATCCATGTCATTGCTTTCTGGCAGTGTGCACAGCTGAGGACAAGTGTTTTCAAGGATGAAGTTGAGGACTAAACTGACATCCAAAATCTCTGATGAACACCATGGGAACTCACTAAAAATTGAATTTACTTCCGATGAACCAGATTGATGCATTCGTTTCACAAAAACAAGCTCAAGTATCCCACTAGTGTTTGTTATTTACGTACATTGACTATATTATATATTTCATGAGGGCTGCTCCAAAAGTAATGCCTTCTCTTTTATTTTGTTGGCCCGCAACATCAGAGGGGGATATTGGAGGTATGGCAGGAGAGGCTGAGATGTCCTGACAATATTCCATTACATTTTGCTGCTGTGAGACGGATCACAGCAGGTTGGAAGTCTGACAATGTGACGTCTGGCATGGAAGTTTGAAGCAGAGATGTGGAACTGACTCTTCCATTCAGAAAAAATGGCACCCATTGGCACTAATCAACGGTTGGTGAATGTTTATGAAGACCAAACAGAGGATATGAGCACAGTGAGGTAGTGGGTGGTGCATTTCAACGGTGGCAACAGTGAACTTGATCACCTCCATTGGTTCAGATTTTTACAAGCATGGCATGAGGGCTTTTGTTCGTGGTTGATGAAAATGCATAGTTAGTCATAGTGACTATGTTGAAAAATAGTGCTTTGTTCCTGAGAACTTGCTGTGTTAATGTTGAATCTGTTGTAGTTTCCATGGAAACAAATAGGCACCATTACTTTCAGGACAACCTACCTATAAGCAGCCCAAGGCAATTTGTCTTTATTCAGTGCAGCCCAGACAAGGCAAAAGGTTGGACACCCATGGACTAGGTGATATCCAAATGTTCCTTCCCACCCCAAAAATTCTGTGGTTCCTACAGCCTTTCTTTGTAGGAGAGTTACTCCAGCCCTCTGAGCATCTTCAGAGCCATCATCTGAATCCACTCCAAATGATTCCATGTCTTTTTTTATGCTGAAGGCCCCAAATGCAGTACTCCAGGTGGAGTCTCCTGAGAACAGACTGGGAGAATCACCACTCTCACACTGCTGATCGTGTTTCTTTTGCTGATTTAGAGATAGGAGTGCCATGTAGTACCATATCACAAGTCTTGCACAAGTCTAGGCAGATGTCACTGGTTGGTCTTTCACTTGTAAACTGATACAGTCACTCCATCCTAGAAAGCGACCAGTTTGGTCAGGCAGAATTTGGCTTTGGTGAAGCCATGCTGGCTGTCTTGGATCACTTCCTCTTTTCATGTGTGCCTTTAACATATCTTCCAAGAGGATCTGCTTCATGAGCTTCCCAGGCACATACATGAGCCTCATTGGCATGTAGTTTCCTGGATCTTCCTTTACACCCTTATTAAAAATTAGGGTGAAGTTTCCCTTTTTCCAGCCACTGGAGTTGACAGCCACGATATTTCAAATGTGATGGAGAGAGGCTTGGCCACTGCATGAGCCAGTTCCCTCTGGACATTAGGATGCATGTCTTCTGGCCCTGTAGACTTGTACATATTCAGTCTCATTAGGAGATCTTGAACCCACTCTTCTTTTACAGTGAGAGGGACTTTGCTCCCCTAGCCCCCACGTACAGGTTCAGAGACATGAGAGTCATGGGAAACCTGACTGCCAGTGAAGACTGAGGCACAGAATTTGTTGAGTACCTCAGCCTTCTCCATGTCTGTTGTAGCTAGTTCTCTCTTCTGATTTATCAGATGACGTGTACTCTTATTGGCCTTTCTCTTGTCAACAATGTACCTATAGAATCCTTTTTTGTTATTCTTTGCATCCATTGCCAAGTTCTGTCTTGCATTGTCTGTCTCTTGGCTTTCCCAATCCCATCTCGACACATCCAGATGGTATCCCTGTTACCAGGCCACATGTCCTTGCTTCAACTGCCTGTGCATTTCTTTCTTACATCTCAGTTTAACTTTGGGTCCTTGCTCATCCATGCCTGTATCCTGCCTGCTGAGCTTGATTTCTTACACATGGGAATGGAGAGCTCTTATGTTCTCAGAAAAGAGTGCTTAAGAATTGCCAGCTCTATTCCATTCCTTTGTCCCTAACAACTGCTTTTCTTTAATGAGCTCAACTGTATTGGTGAGCACCATGTCCAATAACAGTTCTCTTCTGATTGCTTTGTCTAACCCCAGGACCAGGAAGTTACTTTCATTACTTTCTGCCTTTCTTTTTCTTTTCTTTTTCTTTTTTTCCCTGTCAATTCTAATATATTTGACCCTCATTCCAATGTATCATTTATTTTTTTCTACAACACAGGTTTTACTTTGTCCCACTTGTGATTAATTTTTCCACATAAATATCTGCAAAAATTAAAAAAAAACTGCACATGATATTACATTTCTTTGGAAAGACTTTAGTAGATCATATTCTGAAATGCTTCAAGGGCACATCCACAATTAAGTATCTTGGAGTTCATACTGGAGAATTTATTTTTTTGTGTCTTAGTGTATGCCAACTAAAAATATTTTCCATTATATTTTTTGTGTTTACTTCATGCTAGGTAGCAAGAACAGATGTTAATGCATGTTAGGTGTTAACTAGAGTATGTGAATTAAATCTATTTAGGAATTTTACAGTTAGCTGGATTTCTGCTTCTAACTTGCAGTGTTTCTGCAAAGGAAAACTGCATTTCACTACTTTGCTACATCTTTACATATTTCTTTAAATGGAATTGGTGAGAGAAAAAAATGTAATTTATTTAGACTTCCAAAAGACAATGTCCTTGACATGAAGTTACCAAAGAAAATGCACAGGCATAGAATGAGATGTAAAGAATTGATACAGATCAAAAGCTAGCCTAGAGGCAGGAAGATAATGTAAAATGACCTATTTCCACTGAAAACGAGTAGGAATGGTCAATAAGGTAACAAAAATTGCATATGACACATAGTTATTTCTTTTGCCATTTTCAGAGGGCAATGTAGGAAAATTCTGTGGATATTATTCAAAGATAAATGCATTGATAAACTGATTTTAAGTAACATTAAAAGTTGGTAAAAGCAGTTTAATTATCACTGAAGAGGAAAGTACATCTTCTGCGGCTTTAAATTAACTGTACCATTGAAGGAAAGGGTTTTAAAAGTCACAGCTCAACAAAGACCTCAATTTCATGCCCAGTTACAGTCAAAAACTAATCACAATATTAACGGCAGTGTATGGAATGACATACAGTGTATAGAAAATATCCATATGTATATAAACAATGCATAAAATAATCTGTACAGGTTTTCCATTTTAAAAAGATGACTACATTTAAATTGACTTCTGGAAGATCTCAAAAGAAAACATACTGAAAAGATTAATGTTGATGTTATCTATGAATTATGCTTGATATTCAGAAGGTAAATGGAGACATTCTGGTCCAGTGCAAAGTGGAAGTCAATTTAAAGTGCATATTCAAACATAATTTCAAATTTAAATATTATGTGTGATAAGCCATGAAAATCATTGTTCAATTATGCTATAAAGCTTAAGAATACAACAAAATGCAAAAAGAGAATTTTTACATAAACAACAAATTTAACCAAAAGTATAGCACTTTAATATATCAAAATTTATGGAATCAATCACATTTTGTGGACATTTTAATTACAACCTAGTTGCAACCAAAAAAGATTGAATGATAGGAAAGATTATCCATAAATATCTCATTAAATTAACTTTGTATTGTCTTCAGAGTGGCAAACCCCGTTTTGCCAGCATTCTACATCTAATTATAACTGAAGAAATTTTGCCTATCTAAAATAGAGCAACAAATCTCATTAATTACCATTTAATGAATAAAAATATTTCACAGCAGACTGGGAAGTGGATTCAAGTTTCTAAGATAAGCATTCTAAGATAAATACACAATTTTTGGGAAAAAAATTGACGCAGTTCCAATCGTTTCCTTTCCGATCGTTTTCCCCTAGGTTATTAAAAGAGGGGGGCCGTGAAATTCTTAATAAGCAGACAAATGATACAACAGCTCAGAATAGACTGTAAGAATTTAACACAGAGGCAGAATAGTGAGCCCTTTAGGGAGACAAGTCTGTTCTGTCCAGAAGAATCTGTCATGCAGAAGGCAGTAGAGAACGAAGATTACATCATTTTTACCTAAACTGATTCATTCCTTTTCAAATGAGAGGAAAATAACACTTCTCCTTTTCTTCAAAAGAAAGGAAAAAGTGGAGAGGTTAACTACTTTGGGCAGTGAAAATACTGCTACAGAAAGTACTCCAGGTGTGGTCTCACAGCGCAGAGTAGAGGGGCAGGATCACTTCCCTCACCCTGCTGGCCATGCTGCTTTTGATGGAGCCAACGACACAGCTGGTTTTCTGGGGTGTGAGGGCATATTTCTGGCTTATGTGCTGCTTGCCATCCATGAGGACACTCATCTCCTTTTCAGCAGGGCAGTGCTCTATTCTTTCATCCATCAGTTTGTACTGATAGTGCAGGTTGCTACAACTCAGGAGTATGATCTTGTATTTGGCTTTACTGAACCTCATAAAGTTGTCCTGGGCCAAAATTAAAGGCTGTGTAGGTCTCTCTGGATGGCATCTGGTCCCTTAGGCATGTCAGCTGCACCACGCAGCTTTTTGTCATCCATAGACTTGCTGAGGGTGCACTCAATCCCATTGTCAATGTCATTGATGAAGATATTAAAGAGCATTAAGATCCCTAAGAAACACCACTCCTAACTGATCTCCATATGGATGTAGAGCCATTGACCACCACTCTCAATGTATGATCTCACAACTAGTTCCTTGTCCATTGAACAGCCCACCTGTCAAATCTATATCTATCCAATTTGGAGAGAAGTTGTGTGGGACAGTGTCAAAGGCCTTACTGAAGTCCAGATAGATAACATCAATGACTCTACCTTTGTCCACTGACTCAGTTACACCATCATTGAAGGACACAAGGTTGGTCAGTCAGGATCTGTCCTTGGTGAAGCCACACTGGTTGTCTCATGTGGTTGTCCTCCTGTCTTCGATATAGCTTCTGGGAGAAGATGCACTATGATTTTTCCCAGCACAGAGGTGAGGCTGTCAGGTTGGTAATTCCCTGGGTCACATTTTTAAGAAGGGTAGCCTTCTTAGAAATGGGTGTGACGCTGCCTTTTTTCCAGTCACCAGGTTCTTCGCTTGGCTACCATGACTTTTCAAATATCATTGAGAATGTCAAGAATGTCCAGAAGAACTTTTACAAATTTTTGTTTGGATAATAAACTACATTTGGTAATTTGATGTTCAAAGTACAGAAGTAACCAAGGGGAAAAAAATAATGACATGTGTCAGTAAAGTATTCCACATTATTCATTTACATTGAGGAAATAGATATTTAGAATTGTGGATAGGTCTCTGAATGCTATTACAACACTGCTCCCTGTAGGTTCAAAGGAGTAAAAATGTAGCGCCAATGTTATCAGGAAAAAGCTGTCAGGAAAAGAACAGAAGCACCATTGTTCAGAATTAACATGACGTGGCACACAGCAAAGCACAGTTTTGATAGAATTGTATTTCCTGCTTTCACTGGTGTTTCATGGTTTCTCCCAGTTGAGGCAACTCTTTCCACCTTACTCTCACAGGAACCATAAGCAAACTTAAGATATAGTCAACCATGTATTTTGTATCCCCTTAAGTCCCATCCACTGTAACCAGACTTAACAATATTTTTCATCTCATAACGCATTAAACTCTTTCATGTGTACAGATCATCTTCCGAAAGTGGAAAGAGTAGAACTGAATGGATTTCTGAGGACCATAAACCAGATGGAGTTAGACCAAGAACGTGCTGAATCACTTAAAAAACATATGCCTAAAAATAGAAAAATAGGGCAGAATGTGCTGCTTAAAGTACAGCATGGTTTCTTTAGCAAGGTCTTGTTTGTCTCAAACACCCCTCCCAGAATCTTTTATTTGTTCATTTCTTCTTTGCGTTGATATTCTTGTTAAAAAGCACAATAATTATGGCTGTGCATTTTATTGGTCTTTATTGGTGTCAATGGTTCTTTCTTGTTAAACTGTTCCTTTAAGGCTTTTACACAAAATAAGCAAAAATAAAAGTAGATACCATAAATATTTTCCAATGTTAATGTGAATATCTTAATGATTAAAAAATAGGCATTTTATAAATATTTGGTGAAATCAGATGTTGTATCTGCAGTAATGCAACTGATAAGAAAAGAAATCTCTTTTCAAAGCCCATTCCTTCCCATATCACCATGGCAGTATTTTAAATCATCCTCATTCTGAGAATATATATGTTCTTCTCCATATTAGAAACACTGCAAATTTGGTTATCAAATATGCTCTTGAATAAATCAGATGAAGATTTCACAAATAACTAGGAAGTGATACAATCTAGAAAGGCTGACATTTCAGACCTTATTTAAATTGCAGTGAATTTCTCCCCTTCTACCTCTGTGCCTTTATGAATTCTGATACTTATTAGTGAATAGCTTACTTGAAAATACTCTGATTGCTTTGTTAGATGTAATACACACACAGAGTGGATGTTTTATTGTTATTGCTAATGCAAGATTGTGTAAATTGATGGAAAAAAAAACAAATATCGAGTTGGTTTCTTAGATGTTTCTGCATTTTTATATATAATTTTAGATATTGCCATCATCTACATTCTACAGATGTACAGGTAACTTCTGGATCACCATTAATTAGTGCTTGATTCTTCTACAAAGTTTCCCAATGTTTCTTAATCCTTTGACAGGCAAAGGAGAGTGTACCCTCTCTGATAACTGAGAAAGAAGAACTGGCTTCATTGGGCATGTAGAAGGTTGAGGTACTTAATAAGTTTTTTATTCTGATCTTCACAGTCAGGCTTCTCATGCGTCTCATGTCCCTGAACTTCTAGGTGGAGGCTGGGGGAGTGCAATCTCTCACACTGTAAGAGTAGGTCACATCCAAGACCTACTCATGGGACTGAATGAATATAGATCTATGGGGCCAGAAAAAAAATGCATCCCAGGGTCCTGAAAGCAATACTTGATGTGTTTGGCAAGGCATTCTCCATCACATTCAAAAAGTCATGACTGTCAGTCCAAGTCTCTGGTGACAGAAGAAAAGAGAAACATCACTGTCATATTTAAGAAAGGGAGAAAGAAGGATCCAGGGAATTACAGAGCAGTGGTCCTCACATCTGTGCCTGGGAAGATTGGTGGACAAAGGAAAGACAAGTGACTTGTGCAAGGCCTTTAATGAGGTTCTGCATAACATCCTTAACTCTAAATTGCAGAGGTGTGGATTTGAAGGCTGGACTATTTGGTGAAGAAAGAATTGGCTGGATGGTCACAGCCAAAGGGTAGTTGTCAATGGCTCTGTGTCCAGGTGGAGGCTGGTCACTAGTGGTGCTCCCCAGGGGTCTGTCTTGGGACCAGTGCTCTTCAACATCTTTATCAGTGAACTAGACACTGAGTTCAAGTACAGCCTCAGCAGGTTTTCTGATGACACCAAGCTGAGTGGTGCAGTTGACACAATAAAAGGAAGGGATGCTAGCCAGAAGGACATTGAAGAGGCTTAAAAAGTGGGCACATGAGAACCTAAGGAAGTTCAACAAAGCCAAATGCAAGATGTTGCACTTGGGTTGCAACAATCCCAGATATGTCTACAGACTGGGAGAAGTTCTTGAGACAAGCTCTGCAGAGACAGACTTGGAGGTCCTGGGGTATGAAAAGCTTGAC
Source organism: Numida meleagris (assembly GCF_002078875.1). Classification (NCBI taxonomy): domain Eukaryota; kingdom Metazoa; phylum Chordata; class Aves; order Galliformes; family Numididae; genus Numida; species Numida meleagris. Next base: position 14,361 of record NW_018364561.1, on the reverse strand, counting down.
ATGAATCAGATGTGTATCCTGGGCTACATCAAAAGAGGGGTGGCAAGCAGGGTGAAGGAGGTGATTTTTCCTGCCCATGGCAGAGGAACTGGATCTGAATGATTTATAAGGTCCTTTCCAACCTAAGCCATTCTATGATTCTGTGATACTATGACATAACATTGATGGACATCAGGTTGTTGAATAACTGCGTGGCAACAATATTTTTTTTTAGATACAGGGAGAAAAAGGATTATTGTTTCATTATTTTTAGTCTTTTTTTTTTTTCTCTCACTAGAGTTCTATCTGTTATGTAGGCTGTACAAAAAAAATTCCATCCAAGCTATTTGGATAACTTCTTCAAATGTTCATGAGGCTAAGAATCATAGTATGTGAAATCATTAAAGCTACTGAGGAGATGAAAAATAACTGATTTGCATCTTAAAGTACTCTATATATGCAACGTCATCCAAACACTACCTCTTCTAGAATTTTTGAGAAATTCAGCCTGAAAATTCAAAACCTATGTATTTGAGAATCATTTCATAAGAAATAATTTAAGCTAGTTGCTACTGGATAACTTGATTTTTTCTGTATGTTTTATGTAGGCAAGAGGCTTATATAGCAACAATGTTTGTACTGGACCACTTATTCTGTGATAACTAAGTCTAGAATTCTATATGGTAAAAGTCACAGATGCCACAAAAAAAGATGTGAAAATGCCAATCCAGTTACTGCATATCAAGACTTACACTCAGGGACTTTGAGAGATATTGCATTGTATGGGAGCACAAGTTAATTTGCAGGGACAGATCTCAAGCCAAAATGAAATGTCACAGTTCTGCCCTCTGGTTCTCTGAGTCTACTTCAAACATCAGCATCCAGAAATTCAAAAACAATATACACTGAGGATCGGTCAGGATTTCTTTTATTAGCTATAATGATGGTAGCAAGACATTTGCCTACGAATCTTTAATTTACTTAATGAAGAAATAATCTTTAACTCCACTTATATTATAACTTAATAAACATACTAGCAAATATTAATAGTCTCTAAGACCTTTGCCATAAGATTGCAATTATTTTACTAATGAAAGATAAAGATTTTGAGGAAGCCGTGATACATAGAAATTAATAATACAAATTAGTGCTGTATCTTTACTCTGTGACAGTATGTTCTTACCTACTGACCTTCTCACTCATTAAAGAAATTATTTCATGCACATGGTCAAGTTCTCAACAAAAGCCACTATTCATTCTTGTGTGGTATCTTTGACATGTTTATCCAGGGATTTAATAATCCTGGCATGGAAATGGTTTGGATTCTGCTGATACCTGCTTCTGGAATGCATAAGCTCTCAGCAGAAATATACGATCTCCTTATAATCAGTTTACTATCTAACAACTGGTGCAAGGAAGAAAAACGTAATGCTTTCAGTACTTATGGCTTAGGGTAGTGTTAAGCTTATTTGTTAAGTTTAGAGGGTTTCAGAAAGCAAAGGACGATTACAACAGATGTAAATGAACTGGGAATTCAGTACTAGTAGGAATACGAGATAGTCCCCCAAAAGAGTATAATTAAAATTAAATGTAGTCATAGTTTATCTCTTCCCAAAAAGTGAACGGACAATCAGTGAAGAAAAAGGGCTTTTGTACCCTTGGATGAGGAATTCAGCAATTTGATTTTCACTAAATTCTATTTCATGCTTTCACTATTATCTCATGCTTTCTGGAGAAAATACTTCAACAGAATTTGAGTGCAAAAGTGTTTACCCTATCAAAACAACAATTTCCTTGATGCCTTTGATAATGTCTGAACCTGTATTCTTACTGTTGAAATAATCACTGTCCATAAGAGAAGCCAAGATTCACTTGATTGTAAAGGGATAGTGTATATCTTTTACGTTAATAACACACTGACCAGAAAGTACTTCCTATCCAATAGATAATTGGTATTTGAGGATAATTGGTATAGTTTACATGAAGTCCTTGACTTATCGTTTAGAACTTCAGAATAAGTAGGCTGTCAAGGTATGCTCTTCACTTACTTCAACAGCTGTACACTTTTCCTACAGGCTGTTTTCATAACATTCACAACAAGAAGACTCATGTTTTGGGATCACTTGTAGCATGTCTCTTGGGCATCGAGTTTCACCAAAAAAATCTTTGTAGAGATTTACAAGCAATCTGTGGACCTGCCACTGACTTCCTTTTGGACTCAGAATGTTGCAAATCTCCCATTAGATATAAACTTAGGTCGCATCCTTTGTTTACAGTATCTCATTCAGCTACGCTGGTGATAGAAAGTCCTAAACTACATAACGACTCTGCAAAAGCCAGTGAATAGTATTTTGCACAAGCTAGTCACTGAGGACATCAAGTAATAAGGATTAGTTTTGAGGTCGCTGAGAGAGTCCATATTAATGAAAATGCTTCCACATTCAAACAGGCAAAACAAACAAACATAATTCCAGCAGTTCTTCTCCTGTCAGTCACTATTTCTTAGCACTATTTCTTATTTGTCTGTTATTAGGGTTTATTAAGCCATTCATCAGTTCTCTCACATTATCCACAACTAAATTAAATTTTAGCACTCTGTCATCTTTCTAGAGAGGAAGGAGATAATTTTCTTTAGTAATAATAAGAATAATAAACAGCAACAAATACAAAAAAAATTGCCTTGAATGTATACCAGAACAGTACACAAGTCTATGAAGATGAAAATATGTTTTCCTAATCTTAGAATAGAAGTTAAGAACTTCAATAAAATACAAGACTTCTGTGAAGATTTGTTGAGAATCTTTAATTAAATAGGTATTTGTTTTGAGTGTATTAAGAAACGTAAAGAAGAAACTGAAGACTTATCTGAAAATGCAAGGTGCAAAAATGTACGGGTTGATTTGTAATTTTTGATATGCAGTGTGATTTCATTTAATGTTTTAGGGAGACAACAACTCTGAGTAAACTGAGTGATATCACTATCTCTAAATGCAAGTACCATAGCTACTTAGTGACATGTCTGATATGGCAGTAGTACATCCACTGCTTCAGCAGCAAAAATTTCTGGTTCAAATCACCATTTTTACATAGAAACATAAAATGGCTCAGCTAGGAAGAGACATTAAAGCCCATCCAATTGCAATCCCCCTGTCATGGGCAAGGTTGCCAGCCACCAGAGCAGGCTGCTCAGAGTGCCATCCAGTGCCGCCTTGGATGCCTCCAGGGATGGCACATCCACAGCTTGCCTGGACAACCTATTCCAGTGCCTCACCATCCACTAAACAGAGAATTTTCTTCTAACATATAATCTAAGTGTCTCTTTTAGTCTAAAACCTTTCCCCTACTTTTTACTGCAGAAGAATTTGGCAAAATATGGTGATTTCTATGACCAAGAGATAGTACAGTGTTTCAAACACATGAAACACAAACAGACATTTTGTTCTACTTGTATAATAAATCAAACTATCATCACATCAGTGCACCTCTGTTGATGCAAAAATGGTCTTTACAACTTACATCGCAAGCTAAGTCTTCAGAATCTTTACCACCTGGGTACATCATTTTAATAGCTCATTACTGATGTTTGTCCAAGTTATCTGTTGTTCTCTTTCCATTTGTTACATCACGTTCATTGCATGGTTTGAAGTCTTGAGAGACACTTCAAAAATTCCAACAAAATTCTGAAAACCATGAGGAAACTGAATCACTCAAAGCTCTGGAAGTAATGCATCAGAATAGCACATACATCTGCAGTAGCACTTTAGCTAAGACTTTGCTGAGATTAGCTCTTAGTAAGAGGGATAAAGACCTATTTCTAAACTTCAAAGTTTGAATTCAAGATCAGTGTATTCTCTAAACCAGCAGCAGATCTCTTCACAACATTGCTGTCTCCTATGGCCATTTTTCTTTTAAGAAATGAAATAATGGATTAGCACAAATCCATTTTCTTCAACATCCTTGTAACTTGATTTTCCTGTGTTTTAAATAATCACAGCCCTACAGAACTCCAAAAATATGTCTGTAGTTGGAATACCTACTGTAGGATATTCTTCAGATTAAATTCATAATTATTCATATTTTTCTTTCTGCTCTAACGGATTATAAAGGCATGGAATAATCAGATCTACAGTGTTTCTCCCTTCTACATCTAAGCATAACAAATAATTCTGTGGCAGAAGCACAAAGTCCACTACCTCACCCAGTTACTTGTACTTTTCTCCTTTTTGGGACATTTGGTACTGATTCCTAATCTCTTTATATGTCAATTGAGTGTGCGGGAGTAGCAGAATAAAAGAGAAATTAAAATTTGCATTGACAGGGTTGCAGAGCTCTATGAAGAGAATGCTGCTTGTTCTATGATTCATCAGGAAGGAGTATTGACTTAGCAGATATAAATAATCCCAGTACTCAGGGCCCACAGCACTTGTGATAAGCAGATAGTAAGGTGAGAATCCTTCAGTGTCAAGGACACAGTGGAAACAGTAATGAAAGGTGGTCCATGAAATTGGTATAAAACTGGCCTATTCTTTTTTTAACACACAGCACAACACAGAGACTGATTATGGAAGAAAAGGTAGCAAGTACAAAAATTTGATGACTTAACCAATCATTAGAAGAGCAATCATTGAACTTTTATAAGAACTTTTATACTTTAGTTCAATAACCTCAAGTATGTGAGAATAACTAATTTTGACTTGCAGTAATTTGTATATCTGTCCCAACTCCTATATTTATCAAGAAAAAGTTGGTGCCTTCATTACAGGTAAACAAGCATATCAGTTTGTGTGAAAAAGAATGATAGGAGCGAAATGTTTAAAGAAAACGTTATATATGAGAAGAATTAAAACAACCATAATGGAGAGAAACGATATTTGTATTTATCTCTTATTTGTACTTGTACAAAATAACAAGCAAGATCGGTAAATTCTGCTTCTGTCTAAATGGCATGTGTTTGGTGATCAGTAATCAACATCTCACGTTCGTTCATACATAGCAGTGTGAACTTCACACAGTTCAGAAAGAGTGGAAATAAACTTTCTAAATGTGACTAAAAAGATCGAAATTCAGAAGAGATTCTTCTCAAAAAATAAATCAAGGGCTATGACGCACATAATACAGAGCCCCAGCTTTATGAATATTTCAAAATCATGTGTTAATTCTGTTGTCCCCTTATTACACATCATTTTATCAATTATCACCCCATATGTTGGTAAATTAGTCTTTCTGAATGTCTAGGATGTAGAGTCTTACTATCCCTCTGCATTCTACTGCAGTTAGGAACAAAATCTGTTAACGCATTTCTGTGGGAAGCATTGCTAAATTGTTTTTCCTGTGAAGAATAAAGGAATTTGTGAGTGAGCTTGCTTATAGAAGAGAATCAGATAACCACGGGAGTAAAAGAAATAGAAATGAAAGAGCACTGTAAAATCCATTTCCTGTGTAGCCTGAATCTTATCAGCTCAAAAGGGTGATTTTTTTTTTCAATTTGAAGAAAGATTTGGTCCAAAATCCTAAGCTGTCTCTTACTATTGTCTTATCTCCAATTTGTAACCCCAAATCTCCTTAAGCTATACCATCTTGAAATAAGGCAATTCCTGTCAGTGTAAATTATTTTCATCAGCGTTACTCTGTCAAAAAACAAACAAACAAACAAACAAAAAAAACAGCCAAACAAACAAAAAAAAAACCAGGAAATTTATTTCAGTTATAGGGAAGATGCTTGTGTTATTTAAGCACTTATTATTTAAGCAGCATTACCAGTCATTTCATTGTTTATGTTGCTGTCTTACTAAACTGAGAGAAAGAGCATGGTTCAACCTGTGTTGTTAAAGCTAAGAACAGGTAATTTCACTCAAACATCTGCTTTATTGTCTACTCTATTGAAAACAACAACAAAAGCAAAATGCACATCAGCTAACCTTGCTTAGATGCATTACATCCATTATATGCAAATTGAAAGTAACAAAAAACATATTTTGTTGTGTGAGCTACAGGGTCACGCAGAAAGGAGTATATCTGCCTCAGATGTACCTACCAATTTGGTTCAGTACAGGTGTCAAGAGCTAGAGTGAGATGTTAATTTCTTTAATTATTTCATGTTTTTCTGACTTCATCTGCTTTCTGTCATGCTTATTTAAAAGCTATGAAGGTAAATATAAAGTATGAACCTTTTTGTGATGCTCCACAGCAATTAGAAAGATGTGTTCCTTGTCACAATCATTAAAGAGAATGGAAAATTATGTGTTAAGTTACACAGATAGGTCTTGAGTTGTTGCTCTAATTATTCTGAAAATGAAATTGGTGTTATTTTTAAGCTGTGCTTCTTTATGTATTAAAATATATATTACACGTGTCAAAACTGTATGGATCTGGCAGGCGTGGCATGATATCCTAAAGAGTATCCTGTAGTGTGCCAGAATCTTAGCTCTTGCAACTTATTTAGAATTCTTGAAGTGGTTCTCATCTGTTCTCCATCCCATTCAATTCCTTGATATGGCATTGGCTATGTCTGTGGCATACAATGAGAAATCTTTGATCACTTGGAAAGATAAAATGAGCCAAATGGATCGAGTGAACTCTTTTTAGGAGGTGTAAATATAATTCATGAATTATGTGGGGGAGTGCTAAAAATTGATGAACCAGAGTTAAATACTTAAGATAAAGATGTTTACATAATTCAGGAAAATGAAATATTTCAAATTTGTTACTTTACACAGAAACACAGAACTGTAGTATTATTAAAAATTAATGTGAGATAGGAATTTACATCACTTCAGTACTATCTGAAATGAATGATCATTTTCATCATATTGCAATGATAAAGTGAATTAATTTCTTTGGCCTCCTAAACAAGCAGTGTAAACACGTGGAGTCATAGATCTTTTCTCCTTTCACAGCTTTACATTCACTTCCCTAACCAGCACATTCACAGTGATAAAGAGAATTACAATTCCCCTCTAAGACAATGATGAATGACCATCTGGAAAGAACAGGTAGAACAGCATTATAGAGAACTAGCTTTAATAGATAAGCAACACACTGCAATGATTATTTTCATACTACAGGGATGGTCAAGTTTTCTTAGACCAAGAGAAGGAAGCACAGAATGTGAAAGAGATGCAGAAAAATAATCCAACTATTGCATCTCTCACATCACTACACATTTACTCTCTTTCTGTTAATCAGCATTCTCCTTACTCTTGACCCTCCCATAACAGCCTCTGCACTCCCAGAACATATCACAAGCACACTGTATACTCACCACATACAATAGCTCTTGGCTTCAGATCAATTTAGAAGACACTGGTTAAATAAATAGTGAGAAAAAGAGAGAAAGATGAACATAATTCCAAAGATAATTGCCTGGTAAATGCATGGATGGAATAATCAGAATTCATTTACAGAGGGAAAAGAAAATCTTCCATGTGAGAAAGACAACCTGTGAATTTTCAGTGTAAACATCTGAAGAACTGTGATTTGTCTACACAACAGGGAGTCAGGAAACTCAAAACTATCTTAAAAAAATCAGTGTTTTGCTAGATCTTCTATATTTTAGCCTTTTCTAGTTAGCATCAGTTCTTTGCATATGTTTTTTCCTTTCTTGTCTGTGCTTTAAATGGATCTCCATGCGTTGCTCTGGCAGCAGGAAGTTTATTTTTTCTTCTTCTGTTCTCTATCTTCCTATCTGATGTTATGTTACCAAAATGTCACATATATGCATGCTGAAAGTAATACAGTGACATATATCATGGACACAGGAGTAGGAAATGAGCATATAAACCTAGGTGACCACCTTATGTTAAAATCATAGAATCATAGACTTTTGTGCTGCAAGTCAAACCACCTTGCCATGGACAGGGACATTTCTCACTAGACCAGGCTGCCCAGAGTCCAACCCAACGTGGTCTTGACCACTTCCAAAGATGGAACATCCACAGTATTCTTTGAACAGCCTATTTCAATCTGTTCCAGCACACTCATGGAAAAGAATTAATTCCTTTTATCTAATCTAAACACATTCTCTGTTTGCTTACAACCATTATCCCTCGTCTTCTTGCTGTGTGCACTGGTAAAAACGCTCCCCATCATTTTTGTAGGCTTGCTGTAAGAACTGAAAGGCTGACATAAGGTTCTGTTTTATAAGACAGAAAAAACAAGTGACATACTTTTCTTCTAAATGTAGCAAAATCAATTTCTGTGGTGTAAAAACATTAATTACTACCAACCCCTGAACACTGACGGACAACTTGCCATTCTGTTGGTAAGAAATACACAGAGTAGTTTGCAAAAGAGTGGTAATTGTCACCAATTAGCTCCCATGTTCTTGTTTAACAGCATAGCAATAATCACTCCTGCCAGCAGATTCACAGCTGAAACAGACTGCAACACAGAGTGGCAGGAAAAACAGCAAAAATTTTGTTCTAAGAGCTTACCTCATGGTCTGCCCTATCTTCTTCTTCCTGGTCAAGTCTTAAACAATGCAAAATAGGCACATTTTTACTGCTCTGTGTTTTTCTCAGTCTCCTTGTTGGAGGAAATATTTTTTGAAGTTGAAATACTCTTTGTATCACTGATTATTAAACGAAACTTTCAGAATGTCACCCACAATAAATGCAATTGAAGGAGATGATGAACGTCTAATGTAGGTGTGAAATAATTTCTGATATTAAAAGAGCAGTTGATCACAAGATTGTTTAAATTATATTCCATTATTTATTAAGGAAAATGTTTCTGGACTACAGTCCCAAATCCTCACCATTTTAATCTAGTTTTATGGTGCTGGTTGCCTATGGTATGATAAAGTACTGAAGTTGTTAATAAGACATTAAACTTTGCTGTGCTGTGATCCAAGCTCTTCATTAGTTTGCCTTGCTGCTGTTCACATTCATATCTTCAGCATGAAATTTTGTGAGAAGGATAGCACTGTCTGAAGAAAGCTTTACCCAGCCATCCATAAGAATTAATACTCTATACAATAAAAAGGTAGACAAACTAAGAAGCCTGAAGAATCTCATTTTCTGACAAGTATTTTTCACAACTCTACATTTCCCTTAAATTTTTGCTGACTTAAAAATATGTTTCCTCCTGAAAAGATAGCCAAAATTATCATTAAAAACGGAATCTATTTCTGGACATTCTGGGAGTGGAAAGCACTCGTTTCGCAGAGCACTGATTTTTTACAAGATGCTTGCAAGTCTTGCAAGCAGAAAGTTATTTGTATGTCTTGTCAGCATGATTTGTAAATTTCCTATTAATCAGCATGATTTTTTACTGAACAACATTAGACATGCATACCAAATCCATTCATTTTATCGGCGTGTTTTGAGAGTTACTTACTGTGTCTTATACCTGCCATTTTATAAATATATCAGAGGTCTTTTTTTTTTTTTTTTCATTCTGAGCACTGCTAATAGGTGGCCATTTTTGTTTCCTAAATGTTGTTAGATATCCACTCACTTAGAACCTGACTCCAGGCACATTTCTAATTTTCACTGTAGATCAGTGCCCTAAAATATTATCTCTAACCTGGTTGGATGTAACTAAAATCAAAGTATTGGAGATAGAGCTCTGATTTTTTTTTTCAGTGAAGGACCTAGTCAATATAATTTACTCTCCAAACTATAAAATAACAAAGCTTTGTGAGAAGCGTTACCTGTTAGTCACAGCTAGAGCAGTATGTTACAATTCATCTTCCAAGTGAATTACATCATGCCAATAATTATTCTTCACCTTTTACTACAAGAGGAGAAGTCATGCACATAAAAGTTCATTTAAAAATACGCAAATTTTGAAGGGTGTTTAACATAGCAGAATATATATTATATATATATACATAATATATTGTATATTATATATATATATAATATCATATTGTATCATATTTTATTAATTATATGAACATTAAGGGACTGCCAAGGGATTTTTCATGGTTCAAAATAACAGTCTGAGCTATTGCACACAGATCACAAAACCAGCATATCCTACTAGTGTCTTTGCATTTACAAAAGGTACACCAGCAGTAAGGTGAATTCAAACAGTTTGAATAACAGATATAACTCAATAGAATGTTAAAAGGGCGACACAAGCTCTTAAAATTGTTTACTTTTAGTAAAATTTGGAGAGGAATATGCAGCTGGATTTCAACCTATCTACTGTCTCTTTTTATCTCCACTGTGAGTGCTGACATAACATTCAGACAGACAAAAAAAAAAAAAAGCCAGGAAAATGAAACAGAGATAGATTGAGCAGCAGAGCTTCTAAGAGAAGCATTTAGGAGGTGTCTCTAGAGAATCTTGAGTCACTGGCCCCACTGCATCTCTTCCCAGAGCAGCACAAAGCATTTTAGAGAGAAATTTGGGGAGCCAGGATAGGATGGAGGATAGACTCTCCTATAGCTCTTTAAACCAATGCTTAAGTTTCTTAAATGAAACTAGGGAAAATATTGTACCAAAATTTGTTATGGATGAATATTTTGGCATGCAGAATTGACCTACGGAAGAGGTAGCAAGTTAAAGGCTACACTTTTGCTTATTTTTACTGGCTTTATGTCAGGCTTCAATTCAGATACCTGTTGGCTCCGTAACATGGATCCTGTGCTTACAATTACATGCATGCTTACAGGTATTCTTAACTTGAAGACCTGGAGATACATAAGGTATTCTGACATATGCAGTTACAAATACAGGATATTTTTCACTGGTTAAAAACAGCAAATAATAATATTTTGTGTGAAGCATGTATTACAATAATATTTTAGAACATTATTTGTTTTATTTGGAATTCCAAATCAATGAAACTATTTTCCTTGTAGAAAAGGATTGACTCGTGGAACATACTGATGTGACTAGCAATTGTAACATTAGTTACAATTAGTTATCCCTAAAATGATTAGTTCTTACTGATCATTTGGTTGTTTGGCTGTTTACTGGACTCTTTCAATCAGAATAACCAATCTGATATTAATGCAATTAGAAATACACAGGTAACAGCTATGAATATTTACTTGCTTGAAATCTAGAAGGAGCTCATCACCTTCTAATGTTGCTTGGCTTAATTAACAGATGTTTTACCCTCAGAGCAATGTGAAAATATGTAGTGCTGAACTGGCTGGTAGTTCAGTAAGTATGATGGTGTAACTGTGCTATGTCCAGAATTTTTCATAAATCTGCAAGTTTTGCAGAACATTTGCTATTAAATTATGGAATAAGAAAGAATATCTGCATTAAAAGAGAGATATTAACAGGAGATTTGAACACTAGTTTCATGCATAGTTTGTTCACCGTATTTAGTATACAACATAACGTGCTTTTATCAGTCATATAGACATAAGATCATTGTATAGATTGAAGGTTAAACACATTTTAACCTGCGAGAAAATATGAACCAGTAATAGATTCAAACAAGTAAAATAAAATATATATTCATGGTAGAAGGGAGCCTTATCCAATGCCCAAATGAAGTTGGTTGAAGTTATTTTTTTGAAGCTATACTTCCATTCTGTGGTTCTGTGTTTATTTATGTTGACCTTGGTAAGATATTATTCTCAAAAGAGTACATAGTCATCTATCTGAAATTCTTCAGGGCCTTTGACATGGTTCCACACAACATGTTTATCTCTAAGTTGGAGAGATGAGTTCGAAGAGTAGACTAAATAATGGATAATTAATTGGTTGGACAGCCACAGCCAGGCAGTTGTGATAAATACCTTTGTTTCCAGGTGAGGGCCACTGAATGATGTCCCTCAGGTGTCCATCGTAGGACCTGTGCTCTTCAAAATGACATAGACAGTGGAATTTAATGCACCCTCAGTAAGTTTGCAAACTACACCAAGCTGAGTGGTGCAACTGATAAAACAGAAGAAAGGGGTACCATCCAGAGGGACCTGAACAAGCTTGAGAAGTGTACCCATGTGAACCTAATGAGATCTTGCACTTGGGTTGGGGCAATCTCAGTTATGAGTACAGACTGGGAGAAGAGCTCCCTGAGAGAAGCTCTGAGAAGATCTTGGGGTTTCTGGTGCATGAAAAGCTGGACATGAGCCTGCAGTGTCCACCTGCAGCCTGAAAAGCCAACTGTATCCTAGGCTGCTTCAAAAGAGGAGCGAAAAGCAGGGCAAGGGAGGTGATTGTCCCCATCTGCTTTGCCCTCCTAAGGTCTCATCTGCTGTACCGCATCCAGGCCTGAGGCCCCTACCACAAGAAAGATATGGAGCTGTTGGAGTGGGTCCAGAGGAGGGCTAGGAAGTTAATCAGAGAGCTGGAGCACTTCTCCTTTGAAGAAAGGTGGACGGAGCTGTGCTTATTCATCCTGAAGAAGAGAAGACTCAGGAGAGATCTCATTGTGGCCTTCCAGTACTTGGGTAGAGGTTACAAGCAGGAGGGTGAACAAATTTTTACATCTGATATTGATAGGACATGAGAGAGTGGCTTTAAACTGAAAGACTAGAGATTTAGTCTACCATGTTAGGTGGAAAAAATTTAATGAACTGAAACACAAATTGCCCAGAGAAGCTGTGGAATCCCCATCTCTGGAGGTGTTCAAGCTCGGGTTGGATGGGGCCTCAGGCAAACAAACCTGCCCACAGCAGAAGCATTGGAACTAAATGACCTTTAAGATCACTTCCAACCTAATCCATTCTCTGATTGCTTTTATGGTTCTAAGATTCTACGGTTCTATGATTCTGTGATTCCATGATTCTGTGATTATATAGTTCTATGATAAAATACAGAAATAAGCTTCCATGTTACGGAGATCTGATCAAATTCATTTTAAAATAAGAAGGAAAAATTATGGATGAATGACAGAACTCCTGCCATTTTTAAGATCTGCAATGCTGTTGTGGAGTGGTGGAACTTCTTATTTCTGAAGAACAGTGCAGGTGACAAACACTTCTTTTATTGCCAAACACAAGGAAAGATTACAAGTTCATCAAAGCCATGAAACGAGTCAACCTTTGGATCACTGAGTGGTTTATTAAATCATTTTCTAACTCCCTTCCATTTCCATAAGTGGCAAATATTACGTGGTTATGGCAGATATTAAATTGCTCCGAATGTTTAGTGCTGGCTTGACTGCTGGGATTCTTACTGTATTGATATAGACTTTGCAACTTAACTTTGACAAGAAGCTGAAATATAAACAGGATGAGAAGTCAAAAATGCCTAGTTCTACTTATTACATGGGAAGTCTGTCATGATATCATAAAGACTTGTGGAGTCAGGTGAGAAGAGTGAGGAGTTAGCAAAGTGCTAAATGGATAAATACAAGAAAACATGACTGTCCATTACAAGAAAGAAGGCAATTCCTGAGTCACTGTTCACGAAAACTTACCTGACAAAGATACATACAGGTATTTAAGAAAGATATTTAATGTCCACATGGAAGGGCTTTAAAACAGATAGATGCAAGTTCACAAGTTTTAATGTTTTACTTGCATTTGGTTTCACTCTTACCATTGAGAAAAGTTTCATTTCACAAACTCAGCATTGGCTACTAGTAAGAAAATCCCTAAAGAAGAGCTCTCATATGCTGATATCAGCATATGTTCAGTATGCTTGATACCACACCTCAAGTAAATGACTGAGGGGACAGCAGCAATGAAGTTATTCCTCTGAAGGACTTGTAGAACTCAGCGGGAAAGTTCATCAGAAATATCCTGAGATGTGTAAAGGTAAGAGATAAGCATTAAGTCTATTTGATTAAGGATTTAGATTTTGACAGATGTGTGCCACTTCAGACAAGAATTCTAATCCATCAGGCCACAGAATATTTGAAAGTCTGCTGTTATCTGGTATCTTTTTTTTATATAAAGTATTTAATTATTGGGACACAGACAGTGACTCCATATCTGACAGCTGGGCCTGCCTTCTTTCTAGTCCTGATTAAATGTCTCTATGTTGGTACAGAACAGAAATGTATCAGCAGAATAGATGCAACAGGAGTGTTTACACTATCAGATTAATTTACTCTTTCACTTTGAGGCCCAGTGTCACAATTGTTAACAATATCTTTGTTTGCTCCTTGATTTCACTATGAATCTAATCACCTACGTCATCTCTTTTATTTGACTGTGGTACACGGGATAATTCATTATGTATATACAATACACAGTGTATGTGGATGCAGATTAGTCTGAACAATATAGTCTCTGCAGCTCATAGAAAAAGACAATAGGAACAAATATTTTGAAAAAATATTCTAGAAGACCTATTATAATGTAGTGCATGAAAGACCATTAGAACAAAAGAAAATAGGAGTGGCTTCAGATTTCTTCTGATAAAGTATAGTTGAATTCCTTATGCCTTCTTTGCTTATTTCAAGACAATACTAGTGTTTTATATTAAGTGGACGTGTGGACCATTCAAATAGCTTTTCTACATATAC
>NW_018364560.1:70264-106933 GCF_002078875.1 Numida meleagris | reverse complement strand
GCTCCCTTCAAGTATTGGAAGGCCACAATGAGGTCTCCCCGGAGCCTTCTCTTCTCCAAACTGAACAAGCCCAGCTCCCTCAACCTTTCCTCACAGGAGAGGTGCTCCAATGTCAATCTAAGAGTAAACAAATCAGACTTATACGTCTGTAAGCATTGTGTTTTAAATGAACAGACAAAAGACAACTTCACAGAATACACAAAATATACTGTAACGTTCTGGTTCCATTAATAAGTAAGTCCACTGAAGAACTTGTGCACGATAACTCTGATTTAAACTACATTTAAATGTGAGAACCTTCTGCTATCATATTGAAAGTGTGCAAAAAATCTAAAATAAAACAATAGACCATGCTTATTCTTGCCAAGCTTCTGGAATTTGGGAGGAATTTGAGAGAAGACGTGGCAAATTTGGGGATCCGTCCTCTTTATGGCCAGACCAGGTATCAACTTTTCTCCCAGTCAGTCCACACAAAAATGAAAAGGAGCAAGAACTTTTCAGGTTACTTTTCATGGACAAATCATGCAGTCTAATAGTCATTAAAAAAGCCAGCAAAGCTTTGTTGTGAGTGCATTTTGTTACACTAAAGTGAGTAATATTGCATACATTTGGCTTATAGATCCTCCAAGTCACAAAGATCATTTCCACAAAACTCGTGAGACATCTTGCACAGTAAGTAATTCTATCCCAAATATGCAGTTTTTTTTAACCTTTGACTATCTTACATTCAGTTTTGGTAACTAATGAACTCTGGTAACTTCCATTTGATCTACCTGCATTTCATTCAACTTCTGTAGTCTCTTAAGTTAGGAATTAGTAACATACCCAGCAGTTCATGCTGCATCTCACTATAGTCCTCTGAGATAACAAGAAACTTGTATGCTCCTCTGAAATAGCAGTGCTTATTACTACAGTATCCAGTTCCTGATAGTGTTGGAAAAGGAGCCTAAGGCACAAAAACTGTGTTGTCAGTGGGGGCTCATGAGCAAAGTGTGGGATAGTGAAAGCTTCTGGAAACAGATCGGGAGCACGGGAGAACTAGCGAACAACTGAGTTAAGGAGTGCTAAAGCAAGCGTAGTCAGTGAAAGCACAAATAAGACACAGGTCTCCTTTAAAAATATATATATTTTTTAAATATCAAAAAACACTGCTTTTAAAATGAGAGGGAATACAAAAAAAAAAAAGATGGTACAATGCTGCCATTACAGATCTTATTCCTAACTATTTTAATACTTCTCTTCAGACAGCATTTTGATCTGAAGCTCCTATTCTGCAAATGACAACTTAAAAGTTGTAACTTCAGTGAGACCCATTTATATTTCCTTAAAAACATAAATAAAAATGGCTTTATTTCCACAACAGGTACAACACTGGTGTAATAGCTATGTGGGATTTGTCCATTTATCCTGGGGAGAGTGACATGATTCCGGAATGTATGCTATCCCATCTATATCTAATGTAGAAGAGGCACACAGGCCTTTTTGCCCTGAATATATTCCTGACTATTACAATACTTTGTGTGCACATCCTGAGGGAACCTGTACTATTTTCATCTGATAACTTTATCATATTTTAGTGTATCAGCAAATTACAAAGAAACCACAACCCTGTCCAGTCTCTTCTGAAAAGTCCCTAGCCCTGCCTTGTCCACTGAATGTTTTCCACTTGGGTTGTTACATCTTTATAAGAAGTGTGAACAATTATGAGAAAAAATAAATTGATCATGCATTCGTATTTGATTACATTATGGTTCACTAAAATATTTTAGACTTCAGCTGACTGAATAATATCTTTTTGAAATAAAAATTATGAAATGTTTCAGGAGGGAGAAAACAAATGTTTGGAGTCTGATGAAAATGGAAAAGCACTCTCAGAGCACATTGCCAAGTGACAGTCTGGCTCTTAGCACTGGTTTCCCCAAAAAGGGACAGAGTTGTTGCCATGCTTAGAGCTGGCCTGATTCTCGTACCAAGAAACCAATGGAATTTTATCTCAGGCTTCAATAAAAACTTAGAGAGCATATTAGAGCCCATCCTGTCAGCCAAGCTTGAAAGCTGTAATATGCATGACCCATACTCTCCCACTTCTACCCTTTATGTAGGCAAAGCTTCTGAGCCTTACTAATTAGTCCTGCAACCTCTACAGCAAACTAAAGGGTCTGCATATGAAAGAGAGAATCTGTCCTAACCAGCCAGGTTGTGAGACCAGTAGCTACACAAATGAGGCCTTGAAGTAACGCTGGAGAAGGAAAAAAACTAAGCATGTATTCTACACACACTATCAAATAGCCTATTTCTCTGCCTAAGGTAACTAGCATACTTTCTATTTGTATGCTATCAATGTAAGGGAATGTACATCCAATTTTGTGACTGATATAAAAACAACAGTAAAGATTGGTCATGTCATAGCTACACGATAGCTGTATGATTCAAAACAGTGTTTAAATGGTCAGCTTTAGGGAAGGATTTCCCTAAAGAGACATTTGTATTGTATTATCCAAGATGCATCTTGGTCTCATGTGGATAGCTTTCCTCCCACAAATCCTATCAGAGCACTCTTCCAGAACATCACTGAAGTGACGTGATTTCTTATCTAAATTTATTCATGACCATTTTACATGCACTATTCTCATTCCAACCAAAAGAAAACTTTACAGCAAAAGCAGCCAAGAACTGGATCAGTTGTGGAATGACCATTTTTGGAGACTCTCAAAGCCCAGCAGCACATGATCCTAAGCAGGCTGGTCAAAATCTGAAGTTCGTCCTGCACTCATCAGGCTGGCTGAGCTGACCCTGGAGGTGCCTTCCAACCTTATCTACTTTATCATTAAATGATTATCTGTTCTTTTTCAAATCATATCTGTGCAGAAACTGATACCTTTTGGATGGTAGTCTGTTAGAATAGATTTTGTGGCTTACCCAAAATTAAAACAAATCAGTAAGTATTATCCAAATGCCTCTCCCTCCTAAAGGCAGACAGGCACAGGGCATCAACTACCTCACTAGGAACTTGTTCCAGTGCCTCAGTACTCAGTCTCAGTAACAACTTTGTCTTAACATCCACTCTGAATATCCTCTCATGCAGCATTCCCACATGTCCTGTCACTAGATACCTGGGAGGAAAGATGAGGACCTTCTTTTCCATTTTCCCTCCTTAGGAAGTTGTACTTAGCAAGATTTTATTCCTGTCTAGTAGTAACGCCAGAGTAAACACTGATGAGCTCCGAGAGAGAAGTCACTACTCCACTGAACGCTTCCCATCACAGCTGCTCTGTAAGCCCAAAGGAGTGGAGTGAGGAGGAGAGGGCCTGCTGTCCTCTGGGCAGCCGTACTGGGACAGCAGGAGGGTGCATTGTAGGGCCTGTGAGATACTTGCAACCTGGTGGTGGGGTTTTCCACTCTGAGGATGTGAAGAGAAATTTGGGTTTATTGTCCTCAACCTGTTCTCTCCTTGGCCATGGAACAGGTTGTTGAAGGTGAAGCCAGGCCCTCCATAGCAGTGCACAAAAGGTTATCAGTCATGCCTCTAGATAAGCAGTTTGGATCTCCGCAATCTCTGGAATAGGTGTTTGAGAAGAGAGCTTAGGAGCAGGGATACTGGGGTGTCAGTGGCTGTCCCCCATCAGTTGAGCCCAGTGTACCTCAAGCAGCATGAAAGTGTTCGGACCCTACCATCAGGTGAAGAGGAAAGGGTAGTGTTTGTTTCCTGTACTAAACTACAAACAATGTGCCAAGAGAATCAACAAGCTGTTCTTGAACTAAGATCTAAGCCAGCTGTATTCATGTTTCTGGTGATGGCTTGCTGTGCCTATGCTAACATGGTACCAGGTGATGTCAGTGTGCCCCTTTTTCCTGGATGTTTCCAGTGTTTTGCTTTCACGCCTTGTCTAGATGGCAGGAGGCAGCAGCAAGTACTAAGCTGCCCAGTGGACTAACGGGGGCAGGTGTCCCCTCTCAGCTACTTCACAGCTTTTTTGCCTTTGGCTCATACTTTTTTGTGAAGGCCTCTGGTGCAGATGGCACATTTAGAGGATTGTCTGTTGGTGCCATGGCTTTGATTCAGTCAAGCTCAATTAAGTTTGGATACCCTGGGGAGGATGGAGACCTCCCTTCCATTGAACCAGACACTGGTCCATTAGTTTCTCAAAAACAAGGTCAAATATCCCACTAGTTTTATGTTTTTGTTGCTCTCTGTTCTTATGTTTTCATAAAAAAGATTAAAAAAATAAGTTTTATGATTTATACGTTATTTATATGTTAACTATGTTGTTTATTTTATATGCACACCAAGACAATTTCTCTTCACTCAGTGTGGCCCCATGGAGTACATGGAAGAAGATAGTGAGAGATCAGCCTGAAGGACTCATGCTGACCAGACAGCTGAGCAGCAGGAGTGAACAATAGACCACAAGAAGGAGGAAGGGGGTAGGGACATGTCCTGTCCAGAACTAAATTTGCCTTGTGAACCCATCTGCTTCACAACCTAAAAAGCTACGAATGACCCATTCATGCTGCTGAGACAAAGCTCCTTGTTCTTCCTCCTCCTCTTTCTCCTCCAGTCTCAGTTTTTGCTGCTGTGATTGCCCTTGAGGACGTGGGAGCCAATCTTCTTTCCTATGCTTTATTTGTTTAGATACAGAAATACATAAAACATATGGAATGACGGAGGCCTCCCTGTGCCTCAATCAGTGTAGATTTCAACATTTAGATTTCCAATTCAGACTTTCTTTTCTAAAAAAAACCAACCAAACAAAAAGAAAACAACAATGAAAGCTCCCTCTCAAAAACCAGCACGAAGCTTACATGCTATAGCAAAGTGATCCAGTGATTGGAGCAAAGACTCAAATCAAAAAAACCCTAAACAGGAAAAACAAACAAACAAACAAAACTGAACAAACTAAATTGCAGTTGCAATGAATATTTCATAACAAATTTAAATGGCATCAGGGGTCATTTTGGACTCAATTCTACGTTGGTAACAAGTGATTATCTCAGAAATCACTGAGATTAAAAAAACAAAAACAAAAACTGGAGTGCATTGCAAAGCCAGACCTCCCTCAAATAACACAGATTTCACTCCTAAGCTTCATAGCTGGAAAATTTCCCTTTGGTGTACACTAGATGTCAGGGCTGGACTGAGCGGAGGAGCACATCGTCTCCAACCACACATTCTGTGCACTAGGCTGGATGCCATTAACAAAGCTAGTTTCTCTTAGGAGCTGTTTTCGTGACATGCCCAAAATTTTCAAGGAGCAGTCTGCACAAACATCCTCTCTCCCCCACTTTAAAGTACTTATTCGACCTAGAGCCTGAAGCTTTGGAAGAGAGAAGGGACATCACAAGACATCTTTCCAATGCAAATCACAATCTGCCAGCATTCTTCACCTACCCTAGCTCCAGGAAAAATGAAAAATAAAAACCCTTTAAGACACTCAGGTGAATATATCGACTTTCTAGAGGGGACTCCAGTAGAGAGCAACACAGCACAGCATGGGTTCGGTTGGAGAAGAGTGTGAGCAAAGAGGAATCTGATCAGAACTGGATTAAGTTTCTAGCAGCCACATATACTCCCTGTGAAACCTCAGGTAAATCAGTTCATTTCCCTATGCCTTGACTAAACAGCAGTAAAACCAAGACTGCAACTTATCTCTCCTTCATGGCAAAGGAGAGAGTGTGAGCCAGGAGAGTAAGGACGAAAAACAATCCCATTTAAGATGTTCGTGGCACAGGACTATGTTACATCAGCTGGTAAATTGTTCTGAAGTGAAGGAAATGACACAGACAGAAAATGTGTTTGGAAGAATAGTATAATTTTGAGTTTCTGTACAGCCTGCACGTGAAACATTTTGGGGACAAAAATAAGTGACAAGGGGTCATCAGAGTTCTTGGTCAGCTGTCTGCTGAGCTCACCAATTTTGTGGAGATTTCTAGGAAAACACTGTGGAAAGATGCCAGACACTCAGGGCAAGTACACCTGGAATTGCAGCGATCTCTAACAGACAGTGGAGAGGATGCCCCAGATCTGTTCATGCAACAACCAGCTCTATTGTACTGTAACTCTCATACAGCAGTCTTAATTACATACACTGGTGTGTGGTTTTGATGTTGGACATGGTTACAAACCTGTAGTATATAACAGATTATGATTTCACAATGAACAATCTTTTAGGAGATATGAGCAATAGAATTAATAGGTGCAGCCATATGTACAACATAGAGAGATCAGTGCAGTCTTTACAGGAGAAACCCTGCCTCACAGATCTTTTGAGAGTTCCCTGGAGGAGCCCATAGACTCCTTTCCAGAAGACATGTTGAGAAGGTCCTGCTGTCAAAGCTACTGATCTGTCACCAACTGAGAGATCTGAACATATGAACTTAACATGGATAAATAACTGGTTAACAATGGGGGGGCAGGGAAGGCATAAAATTGTCAGCCTTCATAGTAAAGGAGGATTAATGTGTCTGCTGTTCACCATGCTTATCCAGAGATGTGGCTTGGAAAAGGTGTTGGTAGAAGACAAGCAGGACAGAGAAATGAAGAATGTAAGGTAAAGAAAGAAAAAAGAAAAAAAAAAAGAAAAGATAGAAGAAGGAGGAGGAGAAGAAGAGGAAGTTTACTTCAGTGTAATTGGCAGAACCATCAGTTCTGTGTTGCTAAGTGCACAATAAAGCATAGAAGGAGAAGTAAACCTACCTCCACATGTGCCAATGAGTTATGTATTACGAATTTGTATACAAATTCTACAGAAACTATTATGCAGTGCTCAATGAGGATCAAAAAGGAAAGTACCACTTACAAAGCTATTCAGAAAGGCATGAAAGATAAAACAAAGAGTGTGCCATGACTTTTTTTTTTAGGAATTTCTGGTATGCCTGCATCATGAGTATCATGTGCAGTTCAGGTCCTTTCAGAGGTTAAAAGAAGATATAGAGAAGATGAGCAAGGACGATAAAAAAAATAGAGTAGGTTTCCCTGTGAGGACAGTAGAAACAGAACAGACTTCATCAGCGAGAAGGGGAGAGGTGAGGTGGTATATAGATCACCAGGGCCATGAAGAAGAAAAGACTTATCTGCCACTGTTTCTCACAGTGTAAAATGTAGGAACAACAGCAACTTCTCCACAGAGTGAAGAACCTCGGTTCCTCATGGACCTGTGATACTCAGGTCCAGGGGATACTGTGCACCACAAGAACACATGGGATCTCACTCAAATAAATTAATGTCACAGAAGGTCATGCTATTAAACATACAGCAGAGTTCACACAAGGCGCAGTTTTAATGTTTTGCTAGGTCTTCTTTTCCCTAGTGAGTGAAACAGTTTGTACTCCAACCTCCTACCTTCATTCCCCTGAGCACCCATCACACTA
The DNA here is from genome assembly GCF_002078875.1 of Numida meleagris. NCBI lineage: Eukaryota > Metazoa > Chordata > Aves > Galliformes > Numididae > Numida > Numida meleagris. The sequence goes on along the minus strand of NW_018364560.1, from coordinate 99,565 downwards.
TGATAGGAGAATATTTAATTTGGCAAGGAAAATCTTTCCTATGCTGTCTGAAATAGGAGTTGTCTTACCTGTGGTAGGCAGCAACTCACAGTGAGAACATTATAACAAGCTCAACAATCTAAAAAAGCATTGGCTTCCTTGATTTGACAGGAAATGGCAGTATACAATTACATCTTAGGGTAACAGTCCAGTATTTTATTACTAGGTGAATATATGCTTTAAAAATAAGAAGGCTATTGAGAACATTTCTAGGAAAATGTTCATTGTATTGTTTGGTTAAATCACACTCTTGCAATTATCTAGGATTAACAGCTGCTGCACAATGCAGTATGGCCCATGCAATGATTGCACAACATCCTTCACCAGCCCATGAGGAGCTTCATTCCAGATGCCTCTTCAGCTCTTCTGCTATTTCCTAGTCTAGCTCTGAGAAATACTTTGGATCTTTTTCATCCTTCCCCTTTGGTCCAGGAGCTTATACCTCACAGGAAGTTCCTCTGATTTCTTGTGGAAGGCTGGGAAATAGGGTCTTAAGCTGTGGGTGGGCCTCTTGAGGTGACACAGCTGAGGTTTGATGGCTGTCAGTGACAAAGCCAGAACAACAGTGGTTACCATGCTTAGCATTCACTCTCTGGCGGACTAGAAATTAATTCTGCTCAGCACTGACTGCCTGCATAATAGAGGATTTCTGGCTTGGTTGTCAATACACTCTTGGGTTATTGGATAGATACAAAGGGCTAGAAAAAGGGTCAGGAATGCAAAAAGATGTGAAAAATGCGTTATAAATATAGATGTAAGACTCTAGAATGAATAATAGACATCTTCAACACTGAAATCTGGGCTATTAAGCATTTCAGAATACCTGATCTTGAAATCATCCTTATTCAGACATCCCAGAATCCCAAACCAATACAGGTGAATCCCAAGGAATGTTCTCAAGGTTAAGAAACAATCGTTTAAATAGGAGATGAAGGTTCCAAAGAGTATGAATGAGGAAGCAACTTCATTTTTCACCTGTCTTCATGTAGGAAGCTAAACAGTTCACTGTTTCCAAAATATAGTTAATGGAACAAGATGATTTTAAGGCAATAAATCTGGGCAGAGACCACACTTCCCAGAGTTCAGGAACAGGTGGATCTGAGGGCCTTGTATGACTTTCGAGAGAACTACAGGCCATTGTGAAAGTCATACATGGTCTGATCCGAATCTGACGTTTCTCAGCTTTTTTGACTACGTTTGTTTGAATTTATATCTTGCTTCCTTACATCTTAAATGGAAAAATAAAAAATAAATATGGCTCCAATCAAAATATGTTTGTCATTTGTTTACTTACTATTTCCAAAATAACCAAGTAATAAGACAACAGTTGGTCTGATACGCACTTCAAAAAAAGCATGAACCCTAAGAAGTGAAAAAAGATTCCCCTGTGTGAGCTAGCTAACATCAAATACTAACACACCGTCACAATCTCATCTTGTTAAAGACCTCAGGTGAATAATTGCACTCCTAAATGTCTTGGGAAACAAAAAACTATGCACTTCAGAAACTCTAGAAATACACATCCAGATTTCTGCATAGTCATGTTCTTTCATGTCCTCAACTAGACTAGACTGACACTCATCAGGATTCAAATTGTCCATTAGGCGAGTTACTGTTCTTTGAGGCACATTCACTTTCCAGATCCATTTCATTTTCTGTACTCAGCATAGATTCAGCCAAACTGCTATTGGATTTTCCATCGCTCTGCATGGGAGGATGTTTAATGCTAACCGGAATTTTACTGGAGTTGATGTCAGCAGAGATGACTTGGCTAATAAATACAAGGGATTTAACCAGGACACTGACTCTGCCATTTGTCAAACTTGTACAGGAGCTGATGAAGGGAGTCCACACCATTGGATTTCTTTAGGCTTTACTGACTCAAGGTAGATAGTGCTGAGAAGAAGACTCTCTCTTAAGACTCCGGAGTTCATTTCCCTGGTTTCTTGCTGACATTTCATGTGATTAGGGTGATGTTCACTCTAGTTTCTCCATTTGTAAAATCGGAATAAAAATGAGAATACTTACCTCACAGGATTTTTGTGAGTCTCAATAGTTTATGGATCTGGAAGCAAAGAAGAGTTATTTGAACAGTGCCAGTGTAGACTAGAATAGTTACACAAGCAGCAACGTATATAGTGTTTATTTCAGTGACGTTCAGACACTGATTAAGCATGGAAGATAAGGGTGTTTTAGCCCCTCTTCACCCTGACCAGCAGGGTGTACAACCCAGCATAGCAGCCATGCAAACCATGGATTTTGCTAGGATGCCATCCTCTTATTCCTTCTTTGATGCAGCTCTCCTGATTTTTGAGGGAGGTTAGGACTCCCTCTCACTGCTTGGTGAAAACATGCACCCTACATTATGCCTTGATTTGTTTAAGGTATGAGAATCATCACAAATATTAAGGAACGCAAGAGCTACTGCTTAATAGACAACTGCAAATGAAAATGGTATTTAATTCACTGTGTAGACTGCTAAGAACAGTTCACCCAACACTGGTCCTCAGGTTCTGCTTGCAACACCACCATTAAGGGCTGCTATCCTTGAACCACTCTATGCCCTTCATGAGAGACGTACATGTACTTTCAAACAGAGCTGCAGAAGGGAACACAATGCTCTTTATCTGCTTCCAAGTTTTGTAAAATCCTTGTATGTTGGATCTGATATGCCTTAGATTTAACTGCAAATTCTCAGTTAAAGTGGGGCAGGATTTGAGGACACTTACAAAAACATTTATAGCAGACCAACTAACAGATGTCAGAGAAAAAAAACCTCACCTCGTACAAAAGTTTATGTGAAGGAAAAAAAGTTTATTTCCTTATCCCTCCTCTCCCATGCATAACACAAAAGCAGCCAGCTACAGTCCACATGGCATTAGATAGATTAATAGCTTGAGGCACTACACCAGAATCTGTTCTTTTATATGAACCATGATGGATGTTCCTATAAGGAGCCGCAGCTAATGCATTAGAGACTCATTTGGAAGTGGAGGCACATACAGAGAAGGGGAGGTGATCAAATTTGCCACAGTTAAAGCCATTCATCCATGAATCAAAAAAAAAAAAACAAAACAAAACACATGGGTAGAAAAAATACCCAAGTTCTGCCTTTTTAACTGAAGCTAAAAGATGCCATGCACCCACTGGGTGAGACCAATTACTGAGCTCATCAAAACTCAATTACTTTTAGGCGGAGCCCTTGAATTGATAGTGCAGTCAATGCCAAAACATTCAGTTTCACAGAGAAATCAAAGAGAAGAAAACAGTTTACTAAGGAGTTTGCCCCATGCTGTTTGAGCATGGTGGGCATTTCACATCTGAGCTCGTACTGGAGGGATGGGATCACCATAGTCCACAGGAATTATGTCAGAATTTTAGCTGGAATGTTCTTTGTTCCACTGAATCTCCTAGAAATTCAGTTTCTAGATTGTATGGATCTGCAATGGTTTTGGCCTTGTTGCAGTAGGGAAGAAATCATGGTTGGTGTGAGCAAAAACAGAGCATTGTGGGAAAACAAAGACATTCTCACTTTGATGAACAAAAGACCTTGGGATGAGTTAACAAGCTCAGCAGCTCCTTGCACCAGGTGTAAACACGCACGAGGCACCTGGCTCCTACATGTGACCAAGGGCTTGTTGCGTGGGTATAAAAGTTTGTAAGGACATCCAATAGAGGTCTTCATCCTGCCTCAATTGCCACAGAGTATCATCACCTTGAGTATTTCAAACTGCTAAAAGTTGTTATAGCATCACTTTGCTACTACATAGTATTTCCACTCTGACCAGAAAATAAGATAAAGCAAAACATTGATATCATTTTCCTTTTCAAGCATTTTAAAGCAGATATAAACATTTCTACTCATTCATAAGGCACATCCCTTCAAAAAAGACATTGAAATACTCTTTTCTTTAATGTCATCTCTATAGTCACTGAATGAATGGATAATTTTTACTCGGAACACCTGCTGGGAAACAGTTTGGTTCAGATAAAAATGAAGAACAGAGTCAGCTGGACAGCTGCATCTCCAGATAGGATTTGAATGGTCACTGCTGGTACTTAGTACTGGAGGGAAAGGAAATGAAGCAGGGAAGAAAGCAGGAGAGTGGTAGGGAGAGAACCCAGTATTCCACATCATAACATCATGTAGTGCACTGGGAGTTAAAGAGTTAATGCTCCAGTTCCATGGATTTTGGATAGTTCCAGGTACCTGGTTCTCAGAAGAGAGGAAGAACTACATCTCTCAGAGGACTGTTCGCTGTTCTGTTACCATTTTCTGTTCAGGGAGAAAGATAAAAACTGCTTGCATATCACAAGACGTCCCTTTCTCTCTCTCGCTTCCCCTCCTGCTCATCCCGGCAGCATCTCTCTCCCTAGCTGTCTCGCTGCCAGCATTAGAGTAAGGCCTTTTGGTTTTCAGGCACTCACTCTCTCATTTTATTTGATTTACTAGCTTCAATTCCAATTATATTGTATTATATTGTGTTATCTTGCATTACAATATTTACTTAGTAAATTAGCTTTCCTCCTCAGATCGTTGCCACTGTTTTGTTTTTTAGGCCCATCTCCCTATGCTTTCCCCTTTTCCATTTCCCGGGGCATGGGTCCATGGGTCCCCCTATCCCATTAGTCACAGAACCAGGCTGAACCAGTCTGTAAACCACTGACAGTCTTAAATCTCAATTCTCTTCCTGTATTAAAATTAGTATTAAAAATATTAAAATCCATCTTCTGAAGAAAACCTCTGAGCACTTGTACCTGGTAGTGCTTTGGTTTTCTAGATAACTGATTCCATAAGGAGCACTGGGTGATGCTGTTCAATGCCATTGGTTAGGAGCTTGCTCCATGCAAAATTTCCCTCTGTGGGAATGAGAAAACAAAATAAGGTTTGGGCCTACCAACTCCTGTTAATGCTGATTGGTTTCTGCCCAGGACAAAACTAGGAGGACCACAAAGGTGTTGTGAGGCCAACCAGAGAGAAAATTAGAAGGGGAAAGTGCAGCTGGACTTTCATCTGGCTACTGCTGTTCAAGGCTCTTTAAAATGCTGCTCTAAGTACAGGAGAAGCTAAGGGAGGATGCAGGAGAATCCCCAACCTTCATGGAATGGGGTGGGGGGGGAACACAGTGAGGCTGATGTCCTTAATGCCTTGTGTGCCTCAGTCAGATTCTGTGGGGATTCAATGAGTCTGAGGGTACTTTGAGGGTTAATTAAAGGTACTTTGTTTCTGCATTTCATTATTTCAATTATATCTATTATTCCAGACAGATGATTTTATGATGAGTCGATGCTTCTATGACTGTATGTTCTAGATTCTATGAGTGCAGAAAGTCTCTATGATGATTCAATACTTCTAGATTGCCTGGTTCTATGAAGATTCCCTGATGATAGGCTCTCTGATTCCATGATGATTCTGGGCTCCTATGGTTTGATGATTCTGATTCCTCATGAAGACGATGGATTCCCAGATTTGTAGCTGTAAAGCGATGTATTTCCCTGCCCACACCCATGCATAACATGTGGAATAGTTCTGAGTGGCCAACACGTCCCAAGCAGAATCTATTTCAGTAGGTTATTTATAAAAGAAAGAACCACAGAAGACAACATTCCCGAAAAGCGCATGAGCAGAAATTCAGGTTTAGCCCCAGCACTTCCTAAAGCAAAATATCAACCAAAACCACTAAACTAATGGGCAAAAGAGGTGTAGTTTTTGTTTTGTTTTCCCAAAATACTTAGTAGCTACAATTTTTTTTGCTGGAATTTTACATTACCTTTGGATTTTTCCAATTCTTGGTGCACATTGAGATGGAAGAGCAGAGTAAGAGTACTGTTGTTTTTATATATGTGTACCTGTATGTGTCTGTATACACACACAGAAATCTGTGTTACTGTAGATTATAATTACTGTGCTTTATCATATATAATTGATGTATCAATCTGTATAGCTTATAAATGCCAATTTGTACAGCTGAGGTTGGCAGAGGGTATGTGATCCTAATGTCATCACCAGACAAATTCTGGTTGATTTTCCCCCATTTTTTTATAACAAAGCCCTAACCCTCTCTCTTTGGAGATGACACCAGTTTAGAGCAGAAGCACCAAGCTTGGGCTTTTGACTCTGGAATCTTGCTCACAGGTTTAGTTTTCAATCACACTGCTTGCATATTTCCTTAAATTACTGCACTTTACTCAGGAATCTCCCATTCCTTGCTCACACTCTTATTTTTCTTCTAGAATATATTCACAGGTCTAGTTTTCTAACCAGGTCTCCAGTATTTTTCCCTAAATTATTGCAATTTTCTCAAGAATTCTGCTATTCCCTACTAACACTACTATTTTCTTCCCAAAACATATTCATTATCTAGTTTGTTTCTAACCATATTTTTAATATTTTTCATTAAATTACTGTGATTTGCTCAGGAATGTTCCTATTCCCTGCTCACAGCCTTATTTTCCTTTCAGAACACATTCACTGGTTACTTCGTTTTTAACCATGTCCTCAATATTTTGCCATAACTGTTTGCAGTTTGCTTTTTCTCATTTCAGTTTGAAAATGCAATGTCAGTGAGGGAGGAAAGGGATAGAATACAGTTTCAAGCAAACAATAAAAGACGAATGTGGGTTACTGGGGCAAGGAAACCCACAAGTTGCTGATTGGTCGTTGGAACTGAACTGAAGACTGCGTCCTGAAGAAAACCAGCCGAAGCTGGATCACCCTCTTCAACTGTGCCAAGGTCAAGAGTACACAGTGAGGAAGAGATACGGCCTTCATCCCCACGACCCCCGAAGACGACCAACAGGAGGCACTACGCATGCTCAAGGGGTGTGACTCTGGGGTGGAGCATATTACAATGATTTCTTGGAATTAATTGTAATAGTCCTTCCCTCCCTCATGAATGGTATGAATATGTATGCTTTTGATCTTTAAATATGGAAGTTTTCTGCGTCTCATTGTGCGAGCTAGGATGGGGATATCCCCCTTGCACCCGGCGTGTGGGCACAGCGCCTTAACAAACATCCCTGCTTTGTAACCTTCCCTGGTTGTAAAGTTTGTTTCCACAAGTCATCAATAAAACTTTGGCTAACACACTTTCCATGAGATAGGGAAAGGGGCTACCAGTCCCCACCCCTTGGCCCCACAGTCCCCAGGGTCCCACTTGTTGTGACCTTGCTGCTCCCAGGCAAAGCCTTTGCCACTGTCTCCCCCAGTATCCTCTGGGAGAAGCTGGCAGCCTATGACTTCGGCAGGTACACTCTTTGCTGGGCAAAGAACTGGCTGGATCACCAGGCCCAGAGAGTGATAGTGAATGGAGTTAAATCCAACTGGTGAGCCATCACTAGTGGTTCCCCAGAGGCAGGTATTGGGGTCAGTCCTGTTTAGTATCTTTACTGATGACGTGGACGAGGGGATTGAGTGCACTTACTTTAGTCTGCAGATGACATCAAGTTGGGAGGAAGAGTCGATCTACGCGGGGGTAGGATATTAGGAAAGATTTCTTCCACGAAAGAGTGGTCATGTGCTGGAACGGGCTGCCAGGGAGGTGGTTGAGTCACTGTCCCTGGAGGCGTTCAAGAAATGTGTAGATGTGGCACTAAGGGACACGGTTTAGTGGGGAAATATTGGTGGCAGGTGGACGGTTGGACTGGTTGATCTTCGAGGTCTTTTCCAACTTTGGTGATTCTATGATGCTGTCATTTCAGACACTTTGACTTCACCAGCCCCAGCCTCACCATCATTATGACATCACTACTGCTATCACTCTGCTTTATTTTGGGGAAAAAAAAAAAAAAAAAAGAGGCTCTGAGTGTTCAGCATCCCTGGATTTCTGCCTTCCATTAGGGCTGAACCTTACGAGGCTGAGGGCTCTGGGGGAACTGCCAGCCCCAGCAGCCCCCGGGCAGTGCTGAAGAGGTTCAGGGGAGCAGCTCCATCGGTGATGAGCGCAGATTGCAGCCCGAGGCCCTGCAGCAGCTTCACCTGGAAGGCACAGTGCAGGCACTGCCCCATCGCGCCATGGGGACCTGGTGCCCCCACCACCCATGGGGGCCCTATCCCAGAGATACCATACCCTGTGAAGAACCCACCACACTGACCCTCCTCTAGCCCATGGAGACCTTGTCCCACTGGAGACCTCATAACCCCATGGAGATCCAACACCATGGAGATCCCCCTCCCTTGAAGACACCAATTTGCTCATAACCCAGTCCACTGAAACCACACAGCCCACAGACACCTCCACCCCACGGAGACCCCATCCTATTAAGAGCCTATAACCTATGAAGATCCCACAACTCCGTAGAGATCTCATAACCCATGGAAGCTCAACTCCATGGGGACCCCAATCTATTGCCATCCTCTACTCCATGGAGGCCCCCAAAACCACAAGGAGTCCTCATAAGATCACGGAGATCCAACACAATGGAGATCCTGCCTCACTGACAACATACACCCAGTGGAGACCCTGTAACCAAATGGAGTCCCCACCCTATGGAGCCCCAAGCCATGGACACTCCAGAGCCCATCAAGACTCTCATGCTTTTGAAACCCCATAGCCCAAAGCTGACACATAATCCCACCCTCAGCCCCACATACCTGCAGCTCGGGCCCAGCACGAGCAATGTCCCGGATGGTCTCGGGCCCCAGGGCTGCTGCCACCTCCCGCACCTTTGAAGCCTCCACAGCTGCCAGCGCCTGGGCCCGCGCCGCCTCCGCCTCCGCCCGTGCCCGCTGCGCCCGCACCTCCTGCGCCTGCATCCGCTCCAGCCGCGCCAGCTCTGCCTCCTGGGCATGGGAACAAGGTAAGGTCTCACCCCCACGTTACGTGACACCCCCATAGCCCTACTCATAACGCACCGTCTCTATGGCGACAGCCTCTGCCTTCAGCTTGGCCTGCAAGATGGCAGCCTCGGCCTCGATGCGCGCAGCCTCCGCCCTGGCCTGGGCCTCTGCCCGCGCTGCGCCGGCGCTCTCCACCGCAGCACTGCAGAGAGTGCTGTCACAAGCCAAGCCCACAGAGGCCACGTCCCCTTCTCCCACCAGGCCCCAGTGGCCTACAAGTAAGGAGACCGCCCTACTCTTGTAGGCCTATGGGTTCCAGCACTAACAGTGCCTCCACACCCACTCCAGATGGAGCACATGGGGACAGTGGGACAGGTGGAGCCTTGGGCAAATGGAGGCCCCTGGGAGCCCCCCCCAACTTGGCAGAGGAGCATGATGCATGTGGGGAAGGGGGGGACCAAGATGGCTGACCTGAGGGCCTCCAGCTCCAGCAGCTCCCTGCGCGCCCGCTCGGCCTCCGCCTGGTCCAACAGCCGCTGGCGCTCCAGGCGGCCCCGGGCCTCCTGTGCCAGGCGCTCAGCCTCATGCCTGTGGGTGGGACAGGGACACTGCGGGCATGTGGGACACTGGCACAATACTGGGGACCAACTGGGGACACTGGGAGGTGGGACAATGGGGATGCAGAGGGGACAATAGGAGGACAGCTGGAGACATATTGAGGTCACTGGAGCATAGGACACTGGGGATGCAGTGGGAACTCAGGGATACAGGACACCGGGGACACATTGGTGACATCAGAGATGGGACATTTGGGATGCGTTAGAGACACTGGGGACACTGGGGATGCTTTGGGGACTCTGGGATGCAGAAGGATGCAGGTGACGCTGAAGATATGGGGGATATTGGGATGGAGGGGATGTGGAATGAACTTTAGGGGCACAGAGGATATGGAGTACATTTCAGAACATGGAAGATGTAGAGGACACTTGGGGACATGGGATGGAGGACATGTGGTGGCATGGGACACATAGAAGATGCTTGGGGATACGGGACAGAGGACATCTGTGGTCATGAGGGACAGAGAGGATATTTGGAGACACTTGGGGATACAGAGAACACTTGAGCAAATGGGAGATGTAGAGGAAATTTGGGGATGTATGGGATATAGAGGACATTTGGGGACACAGGGGACATAGAGGACACCTGGGGATACAGAGGTCATATGGGGACATTTGGGGACAGGAAGTGGATAAGGAGAGATGGGAATATGGCAACACATGACATACAGAGAGACAATAGGAGACATCTGGCAACAAGAACACTAGGGGAGCAGTAGGAGGACCAGGTGACAACCAAGGTGACATGAGGAACTGGGGACCTGGCGGCAGCCTCCTGGGAGTTGGTGGCAATCTCGATGGCCAGCTGGACGCTGCGCTGCAGTGCATCGCGTGTGCGTTGGTCCACGGGTTCCACACTCTGGATGTCGACGCTCGTCACCACCAGCCCATTGGGGACAAAGCGCAGGTGCTCCCGCAGCCGTCCACCCTCATCAAAGCCAAAGACAGCTGAGCAGATGAGGCGGTTGGAGTTCTGGGGACAGTGGGGACAGCAGTGTCACTGGAGGATGAGGAGGAGGGCGGGGAACCAGGGTGGCACCAGGGCCATTTAGGGGAGTGAGGGACATAGAGGGTATTTGGTGACATAGGGGAGATTTGGGAAAACAGGGGATACAGAAGGCACCCGGGGCACAGGGGATATAGAGGACACCTGGGAATATAAGGGCATCTGGGGACATTTGGGGACAATGTCCTAGTGTAGGCTGTTGGGGAAGTGGGCACAATGGGGACATGGGGTGACACTGAGGAACATGCAAGGATTCATCAAAGCCAAACAGGGATGCTGGGAGCTCTTTTGATGTCTCCAAAGGCTCTTGGAGACAGCAGAGACTCAGGGGGACATGGAGAACCTCATGCTGGTGACATCTGAGCAAGCTGAAGTTACACAAATGAAATGTGGGGACATAGGTGGAGGTGACACAAGACACAGGTGACAGAGCAGTGACCTAGAGTGATGTGGCTGCCGGTAGCATGGATGAAAAGTGGGGAGACAAAGGGGTGACAGGGTGACAGAGAGGTGACAGAGAGGACCTTGTGAAAATCATCGAAGGTGACAGCAGCGACAGCTCCACGCACACGGGAGGCCAGGGCCTTGCAGGCATCCCCCACAAAGTCAGGGACACTGAAGAGGCGCCCTAGAGACTTTGGGTCCTCAGGGACCTCAAAGTGCCTGCGGGGAAATGTCCTCATGTCACTGCCCCACACTATGACCCTCATCCTGACCCTGATCCTGAAAGCTACCTCTGTCCCCAAGCCACCAACCCAATGGCCTATGGCTGCCCTATAATGAAACTCCACCCAAGACCACCCATACTGCACCCCAAGAACAAACCAAACTTAAGACCACCCTAGATCCCAAACCAAGACCACCCCATACCCAAGACCATTCCAAACCCCACCCTAAGACCACCCCAAGCCCCATCCTAAGACCAACACAAACCCAAGACCACCCCAAACCACACTCCAAACCATTCTAAATCACACCCCCAGACTGTCTGGGGATACAGAGAACACTTGAGCAAATGGGAGATGTAGAGGAAATCTCAAGCAACAACCCCCCAAACCCAAAACCAATCCAAAAAACACTCCAAGACTACTCCAAACCTCAACCAAGACCAACCCAAACCCAAAGACAACCCCAAACTCCACCCAAGACTATCCCATACCTCACCGGAGACCACCCCAAACCCAAGGCTAACCCAAACACCACCCAAGACCAACCCAAATCCCACACCAAGACCACCTCAAGACTGAAGACCAACCCAAACCCCACCCAAGACCACCTAATCCCCACCCAAAAGGCTATCCTATTACAAGACCACTCCATACTCAAGACCATCCCAAAATCCACCCAAGACCACCTGACCCTAAGGCCACCCCAAGTCCCACCTAAGACCCCTCAGCCCCCAGCCCCACCAGTTGTAGGCCAGCTGCAGCTGCAGCCGTGCATGGTCGGCCGTCTCAATGGTGACAATGTCGGCGCAGAAGTCAGGACCGAGGCGCAGGCAGAGGCTGCGGCGTGCATGGGGCCGTTTGGGGCGTCCCCCAGATAGGGACAACACTGTCAGCTGCTCGCCAGGGCCCAGCACCACCAGCTCAGGGCCCAGTACCACTCTGCAACAGGGTACAGAAAAGACATCATAAGGCACAACGATGCCCAGAGGTCCTTCAAGCCCAGGACCTTCCAAACCCCAGAATCTTATAAACTCTAGACCATAGAATCCCACAAGTCCTAGAATATCTTGAGTTGGAAGGGATCCATGAGCATCGCTGTGCTATTATATGATCCTTACTATCACCCCCAAACCCTACAGTCACACTGGAGACTCTGCACCTTGCAGGATCATTGGTGCTCACAGGAAGGTCATTAGGGGGGTGGGTAGTAGAGGGTTGGACACTCCCTGGCAGCACCAGAGTTCTACAACTCTACAGTACTCTGCAGTGCTATAGCCCTAGAACTCCAGAACCCTACAGTCTTAGAACACTAGAATCCTATAAACCCAGAACACTAGAATGCTAGAATACAAGAATCTTACAAACATCCTAGAACCCTATAAATACGGAATGCTAGAATGCCTGAATTGTTGAAACTGAGTCATAAAAACCTACAGTCCTTGAATCCTAGAGTCCCATGGTCCCAGAAACCCAGAAACCTAGGAAACGCTGAACCCTAGAATCCCAGAAACCTAAAAACCTAGAATCCTACAAACCCAGAATATCCTGAGTTGGAATGGATCCAATAGGTTGGCTATTAGGAAAAACAAATCCAGGGATCCCAGCAAAATTCCCCAAACTCCAGTGCCTGCCCCACATCCCGTTGTCGCCGTGGCCCTGAACTGCAGGCACTTACCGTGCTCGCCGCTCCCGGTAGTCATAGACCTGCACAGCAGCATTATGAGGCACCTGATATGTGACGGCACGGGTTCGGTCCCGCTCCTGGACCCCAAAATTTGGGCCTGAGGATGAGTGGATGCCCGAATCTTGACCAGCTGTGTCACCACGGGCCTCAGCCAACAGGGCCTCAACCCCAGGGGGCAGCTCCTTCTCCCACAGCTCCTCAGCCTCTGTCAGCATGTAGGTCTGCCCCGTCACCACCCGCACCTGTATGGAGACCAGTGTGGGGCTGGGGTGCCACTAGGAATACTAGGAGCACTGGGAAGGGTGTCCAAAGGGATCTGGGGGTCACTTGGAGCTCTTGGATGGTGCTCGGGGGCACTGGAAGGGGATTTCATGCCTACTGGGAGCACTGGGAGAGTGTATGGAGGCACAAGGAAGGCTACTGGGAGCACTAGGAAGGCATATGGAGGCACAAGGAGGGCTGCTGAGAGCACTGAAGGAAGCTATGTAGGATACTGGGAGCACTGGGATGAGCTGTGGGAGGTGTCTGAGGGCACTGGGGAGGGGTTTGAGGGCACTGGGATGGGATTTGGGGGGCACTGAGAACACTTGGGTGGGGCTTGGGGGAACTAGGAGGGGACTCGTGCGTGCTGGGGGACACTGGTTGAGACTGGGAAGGTGTGTAGAGGCACCAGGAGGGGGCTTGGAGGCACTGGGAAGGGATTGTTGAGGGACTGAGAGAGGATTTGGAAGATACCGAGAGGAAAGAGGTTACAAGGAGCACTTGGAGGGGTATCCAAAGGGGGGGGGGGGGCACTTGGAGTTCTTAGATGGGCTCTGGGGGTACTGCAAGCAGCTGTATGGCATACTGGAAGCGCTGAGATGAGCTGCGGGAGGTTTCTGGGGACACTGGGAAGCAGTGTGATGGACACTGGAGTGGGCTTAGGGGCACTGGGCACCAATAGGGTCTACAGGAACAGGCCTCTCACCTTCCCAGTGCGGATGTCCCGCACATAGATGCCCTCGTTTTCAGCCAGGGCCAGTGCCCGGCGTCGCTCCAGCACTTTCACCTCAGCTGGAGGCACATACTCAAGAGGACCCCGGGCCAGCCAGCGGTCCCCTGCACGCCGTGTCACTTCCGTCCCATCCTGGGGATGTGGTGATGGCATCAGCACCAAGCCGGGGACATGGGACATGGGGACCCCTACCTAATCCCTGGCTTGGGACATGGAACCTCCAAAATCCCCCACGTGTACCCACTGTCCCCAAGTATCCCCATGTACCCCAGGTGCCTCCATGCACCTCAACTACCCCAATCTGTCTCCAGTGCACCTTACTGATTCCCATGTCCCCACGAGTCCTCTTTGCTCCCCAACCACCATTAGTTCCCCCAGTTGTTCACTCTGTCCCCCATTCACCCCACGACCGCCAGTTTCCACCAGGTGATGCTATGAGCCCCAGTGCCCCCTGGGTCACCTCATCAGTGTCCTTGATTGTCTGCAGAGCCTGAAGAAGCAGCCCCTCGTCCTCAGAGAGCACATAGACCTCCTCGATGCCAGCCTGGAGCCGCTCACCCGGCTGGAGGAAGAAGGATTTCTCCCCCTGGGGACACAGGGACATAACCTCAGGGATTTTATATGCTCTCAGGGGTAAATTAGGGTCCCTTGTGGCCACCTCTGAGATACGTAGGGGACACTTATGGGTACATCAGGGCCACCTGTGGGTCCCTGAGGTCCATCTGCATGGTCCCCTGGGGTACCCAACTGGTCCTCAGGAACCTGCAGGTGACCCCTATGGTCCCATGGGGTGCATACCTTGACCACACGCTGCTGTCCCAACTGGGGCTGCCCGTTGGGTCCCACAGGGTCGAGCACCACGCAGTACTGTCGGGGACCCAAAGTTGTCACCAGCACCTCAGCCACCACCTCCTCGAAGACGTCAGGGACGTAGGCCTCGCTCTGCTCCTGTGTAACCAGCCACTCCTCGCCTGTGCGGCGCACGTGTCCCTGTGCATCCTCGAAGGTCCGGGTGGCTCGCAGGTGGAGGGCTTTCTGCAGGACAAATAGAGGAAAAATGTGTGACAGGACTCCAAATCTGTCCCAGAAGGTCTTTGTCACTTGCATGTGCAAAGAGACAGGGTGATGGGACACCTAACCCTGTCCCAGATATGGGTTCAGGGCAAAAAAATGGGTCCTAGAGTGCCCCTGTCACCCATGGGTGTGGGGGGACCATGGGGAGTCCCATGTCCCCGTACCTTGTCAGTGAGGACATAGGCATCCACGACATCAACCACCTCCTCGTAGACCCCTGGTAGGTAGGCACCCACCCGCTTCACCAGCCATTCCTCACCTGGAAACAGTGTTACAGGGTCATCAAGGAGTTAAGGGGGCTGGTGCGGATTGGGAGAAACTCGGAGAGTTGGGGAGACTAGGGTGGGAAGGGGTCTGCGGGGTGCTGAGGTCCTATGGGACAAACCTAAGAGTGTCTGGGGTCCTACGAGTAGGACTGGACAATCTCAAAGTGTCATTAGGGTGGGATGGGACAACTCCAAAGGTGGGAAGGAACAACTCTAAGGGCCATCAGGATGGGATGGGATGATCTTAATGGCGTTTGGGATCATCAGGGTGGGATGGGACAATCCCAAGGGTCAGTGGGGTGGGAAGGGGCAATCTCAAGGGTCAGTGGGGTGGGAAGAGACAATCCCAAGGGCACTACCTGTGACACGTCGTGTGCCCTGACGGTCGAGGCACTCCTTGCGCGCCCGCAGGCGGATGGCCTGGTTGTGCCTGATGACAGTGGCCTGCAGTGTCTCAACTACCTCCACCTCCTTGCGGGGGATGTATGTACCTGTGGGGCCAGGGCATCATCAGCATCCCAAGATGTCCCCAAGGTGTCATCAAAGTGTGCCCCCCACTCACCAGGACCCTCGAAGAGCCACTCGTCGCCTGCCACGAACTTGTTCCCGTCCTCATCTTCAAAGTCGAGCAAGGCTCGAAGGCGCAGGGCAGTATCAGCCAGCACCACCTGCAGTGGGGTCACACCCTGCAGACACAAGGGTCAGGGCTGAGGGTGACACTTTGGGGACACAGAGGTCAGGGCAGAGGGTGACACCCTGGGGACATGAGGACATGGGGAAACGGACTGAGAGTGGCAACTTGAGGACAATGGGGGTCAGGACTGAGGGTGACACCTTGTGGACACAGGGGGTCAGGGCTGAGGGTGACACACTGGGGATATGAGGACATGGGGAACAGGGCAGTGGGTAACACCCTGGGGATGTCTGGAACATAATGGGGGGCAGAGGTGATGGTGACACGGCAGGGGACATAGGGGAAAGGGGTTCACCATGGATGAGCTGGGGACATGGGGGTCATGACAGATCTGTCAGGGGGACGCAAAGGTCCTAACAGGGCAGTGGCAGGTACTCAGGCACAAAGCAGGGACAAGGGGGACACATGGAGGGCTACAGGCAGCTGTCTGGGGTTTACAGGAACAATTATAGTCAATGAGACAGCTATAGGAGCTATAGAGGGTTTATAGGACATATAGGAAACAGAAGAGAGGGGTCAGAGGAGCTATAGGGAAGCTACAGGAAAAAGAAGAAAGGGATTGGAGGAGCTACAGAGGCTATGGAAGGACAGAGAGAGGAGTTACAGAGAGAGGAGTTACCTGGGAGACTGCAGAATCTATAGGAGACCATGGAGGGGAAGGTAGAGGACTTATAGGGGGCCTATAAGAACCATGAAAGCTACAGGGTGCAACAGAGCCTGTAAACAGCTGCAGGAGAATGTGGGCTGGAAAGATCACAGAATACTGGGTCTATAGGATCTCTGAGAGGGCTGTTGATGAGCTATAGGTGGTCCAGGAATCACAACAACCTAAAAGAGCTATACAAGCTATGGGGGATCGCATCAAACTACAACCTACGGAAGCTACAAGAAGTGCAAAGAGCTAGAGTAGACTGTCACATGTTGAAAAAGGAGGCCGTGGGTAATCCCCACAGGGGGCTACAGGGAGATACAGGTACCCTGAAACCTATAGGTAGAGGTGCTAGAAGTCTTCATAGGGTGGCAGTGAAAGGGTAATTGAGGTTATAGGGGGCTACAGGGGCTCCGTAGGGTGAACTATCCATACCTGCTGAAGCTCCTCGCCGGGGTACAGAGGAAAGGGCTCCTGGGCGAGGCGTACATCAAGGTCAGCATGCCGCAGCTGGGCCTGCCCTGCACCATCGAGCAGCACAGCCCCCGTAGGGCCCCGGGCCACGGGATTGAGCACCACGCAGTAGTGGCGGGGGGGGACCATCACCATGCGCTTGGGGGAGAAGACCACCCTGCGGGTGCCCCCGCACACCTTCAATCAGCTCTGTAGGACTGTCGGGGCCCCACAACCCTTGTTTGGCCCCACACGCCTCCTCTGGAACTCTAGGGCCTTACAGAACACAACCAGTTCCAAAAAGCCCCCCATGACCATACAGAATTCCTGTGACCCTACAGAGCCCCTCACAGCCCTACAAAGCCCACCGTGGCCCTAGATGCGGGACTGGGACTCCCCAGCCCACTACTTGAACCCCAAGCAGGTACCTCTCATGGTCCTGCCGGATGTAGGTGTGGGGCCCGACCTCCACGCGAGTGACGTTACTGTTGAGGTCCAGCACATGGATGTAGTGGTAGGGGGGGATGCGGATCACAGGGTCCTCCATGGGGAAGGAGACTTCTTCACCGTGGAGCAGGAGACCTTGCTGGAATGTGCTGTGGAGCAGAACAGCTCGATGAGGCTCAGTGTAGGTGGTAGACCTTGAAACAGGGTAGAAAAACTGTTATCGGGCACCTTGAAAAGGGCAGAGGGACCCCTCAAAATGGGTGAAAGGACATCTTAAAATGGGTGAAGGGACACCTCAAAATGGGTGGCAGGCCCTGCTGTGGGGCAGAAGAGCTTACTACCGGGCAAATGAGGGAGAAGTAGACCTCACCTGGGGCAGAGGACCTCACCGTGGGGCACACACCCGGCTGTGGGGCAGGCGGACGCGGAAATGACTTTTCTTTCCTTTTTCTTTTCTACTTCCCTTTGGCCTGGCCCAGCCCTGCGGGCAGACGGGGCCCGGCCCATTGGGGCCGCCCCAGGGCCAGATTTCCACGCACGAAATGCTGCATCCTGGGCAGAGTTTGCCCTCAGGAAGGATTTATCCCCGGCTGTAGATAAGGGATTAAGATTAGGATGAGAATTATAAGGTTGGTTGGGCCCGAACGGAGTTTGGAGCCTCCGGGTACGCCCTTCGCTGTTGCTACGCAACCAGCGCCGCCATTATGTCCCCTTCCCCGAAAGGGAAGGAGGAAAGAAGGGGGCGTGGGCGTTCCCTCTGCTCCCGCCTTCCGCCGCCAGCGCATGCTCCCATTGGCTAGATACACTGCCATTGTCTGGGTACGCGCTGCTATTGGCTGTACGGGAGGGTGGGAGGCGGGGCCGAGAGGGGGACAGAGGGAGGGAGAAGTGGAGGGCGGAGGCGGGCGGAGGCGGGGAGGGGAGCGTCGGAAGTGCGCCAAAAAAGGGTCAAAAATTGGGCTGGAGACTGTGGAGGACACTGACCCCCTAAGGTACTGTCACCCCCTGGTGTCACCTAGTGCTACTCCCTGGGGATCTGTGTCACCGCAGGTCTCACCCAGCGCCCCCTCCTGAGGGACTTTGTCGCCCTTGATGTCACCCAGAGCCACCCCCCCAGGACTGCGTCACCCCCGGTCACGAAGTGCCACCCCCTGAGCGGCCATCGACCCGGGTCTCACCTACTGCCACTCCCTGAGGGACTACGTCACCTTCGGTGTCGCTCAGTGCCACTCCCTGAGTGGGTTGTGTCATCTGTGGTGTCACCCAGTGCCACCCTCTGAGGTGCTGTCATCCTTGGTCTCACCTACTGCCACTCCCTGAGGGACTGTATCACCCCTGGTATCACCCAGTACCACCTCCTGAGGTGCTGCCACCCCTGGTATCACCCACTGCCCCCCCCGAGGGACTGTGTCACCCCCTGGTGTCACCCACTGCCAACTCCTGAGGGGCCGTGTCATCCCAGGTGTTGCCCAGTGCCGCCTCCACACCTCAAGCGCTGTGTTCAATCCAACTGAATGTCATCGAATCATGGAGTAATGGAGTTACTGCAGGGATAATGGGGGACACATGGACACAAGGACAAAGAGACATTTGGACCCCTTTTTTTCCTCCCATTGCTCCTCTTGTTGCTCCTTCCTTCCTAATTCCTTTCCCTGATTCTCTTCCCATCTCTTCTTTGTTCCTTGCCATTTTCTTCACTATTCCTTGCTTGCTCCTTGCCCATCCCTTATTCTGTTCCTTTTCCCATCCCTTTCCCATTTCCTTTCCAACCCCATGCCCACTTCTTCCTTGTTCCTTGCACATTTCTTTACTATTCCTTGCTTGTTCCCTGCCCATTTTCATTGTTGAAATGTATGAGTATCGCACAAAAGTGCCAATGAGTTCCTAGTGTTAATGAGTCCTCAATACTAATGAGTTCCAAGGGCTAACAGGTTGTCAGTGCTATTGAGTCCCAAGTGCTAATGTAGTTCCTCTTTTTAATGAATCCTTAGTGCTAATGAATTGCTATAGGGCTAACAAGCTTTTCTCCTGCCCCAGGGACTTAAGGACTGCCAGATGCTGCTTTTCTCTGCCACCTTCAGTGAAACTGTGTGGAAGTTTGCCCTGCAGATCATCTCCTGACCCATCCTCATCAAGCTGCGTCAGGAGGAGCTCACCCTGACCAACACCAGGCTACTACTTCATCTGCAGGAACTGGGAGCAAAAGTATATGGCCCTGTGCAACCTCTATGGCAGCATTGCCAGGCCTTAATCTTCTGCCGGGTATAACTCATTTGCAAGCAGTGAGCAGTCAGTGATCCATCTGACATGATCAACCCCAGTGTGACATCAGTGCTCCTTCAAAGATCACCAAAATGAGGGAACAGATGCAAGAGAGGGATGGGAAACACACAGTCAGAATTTAAAAATCAAAGTGGTAACAGCATCTAATAGTTGGGACCACATTTGCTTGGCTTCTGTGTTGGGCATTGCTTGGAAACAATGCTCTGTTCCCTCAGCCTTTGTGTTTTGTGTCTAACAAAGGCATTTTGTGATCCAATTTCTTATTCATCCGCCATCATTTTTTGCCCCTTTTGTACTTGCTATCCTGGCAAATCCAGAGATCCAGCAGAGGCCCAGGATGCTATATGGATAAATGGCAAGTCCTAGAAATCAGCTGCAGGAAGCCCAGTTGGCAGAGCAGTAGAATTAAGAGAAATTGTGCAGCAGTTCTCTGTCCTCTGTGCCTCTTCTGATTGTCATTTCTAGACATTAGGTGAGAGTGGTCCACGTTCAAGAAAGGTCTCATTAATCTGGATGAACTGGAACTGTAATCTCGTCACAAGCCATGGATCTCTTTACCAGTGCAGCTGTTTGAAGGCTTTCTTTTTTAAAAAAAATTCCATTTGGAATTGCAAAATAAGCAAAGCCATTTGGATCAGCCGTATTCAAAGAAGATCCTAGGATTTGTGCACCATGACTGTGTCACCTCTGGCAATGTGAGAATGAGAACCACCTGAAATGGAAACAGAGTTTCTGCTTCTGGATCACATCATAGCTTAACATGAATGAACTCTAGATCAACACAGTAAAGCTTTGTTGGAATTTGGGGAAAAGGAATAAGGGGAATAGGAAAGAGTTAATTTCTAGCTTTCAAATTCTTATTCAGAAGTAATAGCTATTGCTAGTGTAGCTATTGCTATGTAGCCTCCTCAGCTAGCAACAATTTATGTTCAGCCAGTATCTGTATGTTTAGTTGAGCTTTGGGAAGATTGTGAACCTGACGTACTCAGCCAATGAGGAACCAGGGGAGGAAAAGATCAGCGTTGAGTAATAGGGCATAAAAGATGGAACGCTGCTTTCTGCAGGGCTCCTGCTGCAGGATGCCTGCCATTGTAATTGCGAATAAAATCTGCTTTGATCAGAGATACTGTCCTGATCAATTATTTGGATATTTCCTACACTAGTTAAGAAACATGTTCATAACACTCTTAAGCATTTTCTAAGCTTTTTGAAGTTCTAGGAGTAATGCAGGGAGAATTCTCTTTTGCACCTGCTCCTTTCTCGCAGGCAGTCTGTCCTTGTCCACTCAGGAAGCCCCACGCCCCTCTATTTATTTATCCATGTTGCCAGTTTTACCTTCTGACCCAGGAGTCCGGCAGAGGGCCACAAAGATGATAAAGGGCCTGGAGCATCTCTTGTATGAGGAAAGGCTGAGTAACCTGGGTCTGTTCAGCCTGGGGAAAAGAAGACTGAGGAGGGATCTGATTCATGTTTATAAATATCTGAAGGGAGGTGGAAGGCAAATGGATGAGGCCAGGCTCTTCTCAGTGGTGTGTAGCGATAGGACAAGGAGTCCTAAAATTTGAACACAGAAAATGCCATACAAACATGCAGAAGAACTTCTTTACGGTAAGAGTGACGGAGCCCTGGAACAGGTTGCTCAGAGAGGTGGTCGAGTCTCCTTCTATGGAGATTCTCAAGACCCACCTGGACACTGACCTGTGTGACCTATTGTAGGGAACCTGCTTTAGTGGGGGGTTGGACTCGATGATCTCTTGAAGTTCCTTCCAGCCCCTGCAACTCTGTGGTTCTGTGATCCATTTGGGCTGTCTAATCTACTTATGTCTCACTTGCAGTGCTTCTCTGCAGAAGCCTCTTCTTGTATTATATATCCTCCAAGTCTGACTCATCCTTTGCCAATGGCCAAAGATAATCAGAGATGCTGACAGAAGGATCCTCACTTTCTTGTTTGTGCTCTGCACCTGAGTATTACTCTTCTGCTTACATGGCCACAAAGCCTTCATGTTTTCAGCTAAAATTCCGCAGGAGTTGAGCAGTGACCCACAAGCCTGGTAACAGCTGCAAGAAATGCCACTGAGAAGCCTGAAAATAGCAGCAAATACATTTTCCTCAGTTTTTGTGCAGATTGCTCAGCCACGCCTGTGCACTTTACCTGCAGCAGAAGGTGGAGTTGGCTCCTCTATCCCAGCAGCAGAGCGCTCGAGCATGGAGCTTGGCACTGGAGGCAGCAAGCATGGGCCTGGCACCGCCGCGGGCATTCTGGCCCTAGGTATGCTTGGGGAAGGGTGTGCTGAGGGCAGGGCACGGCCAAAAACAGCACGCTCTGTGCAGGAGGAATCCTGGGTCAGGCTGGTTACTTTGCTTTGTCTAGCCTGTAATTACTTTTGAGCTAGCTGTCAGCATGACAGGATGATGAATAGGGCAGAAGCCTGGGTTTGGATGAAGTTTGAAAGAGAAACGCCATCGCAGACTTGTTGTTTCAAAAGCCCTGCACAATGTTACTCTAGTTCTTCATAGAAAAAGTGAGTTGATGCTAGTATCAGCATATTGTACTGATAGGATATATGAAGTTGTGGCTTTAAAACTGCACTAATGTTTTGGAGTCCTAAGAATTAGGAAGCTGTCTCTAATTGCTGGGCTCTGTCATCCCAGTGGCAGAGATTCCTGGTGACTGGAGATCCCCGTGTCAGTACTGGGGGCAAGGGCTGAGCAGGCAGTGTGTGCGGAGCAAGATGTGGCTGGGAAGGGAGGGGAGAGAGCTGGAGGCTTGTTTTGTAGGTGTGTTCTGAAGCAACAAATGCACAGCCTAAGGTCCTGAGGTGCAGTGAGCAGACAGTTTTAGTCCTGTTGTAGCCTTTGCATGTCCTCAGAGAGAGTCCCTGGCCTATCTGTCCAAACACTTCTGTGCCTGGCACTGAAATGGTACTCAGCCAGCACCAGCAAGACAATGAATTAAAATTTTCAGTAACATTGACACCAACTTTCTTTGTTCTCTGCATGGCCTCTACAAGTGTTCTGTCCCACAGCAGCTGGCTGTGGCTTCATGCCTGTCTGCAGGAATTCCAAAATTCCCTGCTCTGGGCTGCCTGCAATGTAAATCAGGGTGAGCCCTCGGTAAACAGTGCTAATGCTGATCTCTACCTGCTTCATCTCAAAATAAGTGCTTGCTTCTCACTAAAGAAAATGTGTTTTACCTTAAACTTATCACAGAAGGCCAGCTAATTGGATAAATTGCATAGCTCCATGGATGCCAACCAGCATTTAATTCCAGGGTTAACTTCTGTGTTATATGATGGGAGGAAGTGCTGCTTTGCAATGCACATCAGATAACATAGAACCTAAGGCACATGCAGTAAGACAAGTTGTTTCCTAGGGTTTAAGCCCCAGCATCATCTTAATTCTTTAGTCCTATCTGCTGGGCTCACACGTGGGACTCCTGCTATTCCTTCCCTACCTGGAACAGAAACCTCTGAAGAGAGACATGGCTCAGTGGGCATGGGTAGGACGGGTTGACGGTTGGACTGATGATCTTAGAGGTCTTTTCCAACTTTAACAATTCTGTGATTCTACCAATTTTTCAAATTTCATATGAACAACAACTGCAAGCAATGCCTTAAAAGCCTGCATGGCACAGGGTGCCATGGGACTGTAAACTGTCTTTTTGCAGTGAGCCTCCAAAGCCTGAAAAGCTTTGCAAGCCATCTAGTCTCAGTTCTGCACTAGTATCAGCATGGTTTTCTCTGAGTGTGGTTTGTGCTGCACATAGGAAGGTGAGGTGAACACCATAACAAAATCGTTGACCGAATCCTGCAGTTATGGCAGGCCTTGCTAAAATGAGATCTCTGCTGCCTCTTGCCATCTTGCTGATGGCTCTGCAGCCAAGGACAGTGCTTGGCAGGAGGATAGGGTGCCTCTAATGGCACAAAGGACAGTTGAGTGCTGCAGCAGACCTGACCCACAGGGCTTCAAAAAGTCTGTAGTGAATCACTCTCCAGTCTTATGTGCCTTTGCCTGCTGGCTCCTCACATCCTCTCCTGACATTGCAGAGCCCTCATTAGAACACAGACTCCTCAGCTTTGCCTTTTCCTCTGCCAGACTCTTGTTTGGATAGTCACTTGTGTTACAAGGTGCTACTCACTCTCAGACATGCTTGTTGACCATGGACATCCCCAGATATATCCTGGTAGGTCCAGATTCCTCTCTAGGGCAGCATCTGCCACAGGTCCCGCTCCAGGTGGGGGTAATCCCATGCAGATAAGTCAAGGAATATTTGCTGTCTGCTTGGACAAGTGCCACCAAGAAGGGAGCTCTTGGGAGTGATTGGTCACTAGTGGATCACCTTGCGACAATAAGCCTGTGTTCTTCAATCCATGGGGAACCCCAGAAAACAAAAGAGTAGAGAGCAGTTCCTCATATGCATTGCTGACACCAGCTTTGAAAGAGGCCTGGATTCTGGCTCTGCCCCGGGCAGGCCTTTTTGTTAGGGATGCTACTGTAGAGACAACAGGACTGCTATCAAGTCACATGAGACCTGAGGACTAACAGGAATGGAGTGGCACAATAGGAGAGCAAGAAAGTGGCCTCAGGAAAGAAGCAGCCCCAGCTCAAAAGCAGCAGAGGGCAAAAGCCCAACAGACCACAGGGACACCAGGTGGCAGACAGGTTCTTCGCTCCTTGAAACCCTCCCACATATGGGCTTGTTCCTACAGCTCAGGAGGACAGGGGAAGACATAGGAGCTGAGACAAAAGAATTTCTGCTGGCATCTTCATTGTGCTCATCTACACAGAAAGCCTGTTTCTGTAGGTACATGAGATCATACAATTATAGATTCATAGAATGTTTAGGGTTGGAAGAGACCTTAAAGATAATGCAGTTCCATACTACATCAGGCTACCCAGGGCCCCATCCAACTTGGCCCTGAACTCCTCCAGGGGTGGGACATCCAGGCCTCCAATCATCTTTGTAGAGAGGGACAATCACCTCTCTCATCCTGCTGGTCACCCCTCTTTTGATGCAGCCCAGGATGCAATTGGCCTTCAGGGCTGCAAGCACACACTGCTGGCTCGTGTCCAGCTTTTCATCCACCAGAACTCCCAAGCCCTTCTCAGTAGGGTTGCTCTCAATGAGTTCTCCCCGTCTGCACATATGTCTGTGTTTGCCCCAACCCAATGCAACACCTTGCACTTGAACTTTTTGAATCTTGCTAGGATCACAGGGTCCCAGTTTTCAAGCTGGACTTGTAATGAGATGATTGGGTAAAAATAAATAATGAACAGTTAGGGGGCTAAGAATTTTAATTTAAAAGCATTTAAATCTTAATCCAAGTATTAGGAAATAATAATGAAAATAAATAAAAACAAAAGATTGTCCTAATAATTTTGGATATACCATGAAATTCCTCTAAATTTCCTCTCTGCATTGTTGAGCTCCTGTTTCCTCATGCTGTAGATGAGGGGGTTCACTGCTGGAGGCACCACTGAGTACAGAACTTCCACCAACAGGTCAAGAGATGGGGATGAAATGGAGGCGAACACGAGAGTGCTGACAAAGAGCAAGACCACAGCCAGGTGAGGGAGGCACGTGGAAAAGGGTCTGTGCCGTCCCTTCTCAGAGGGCATCCTCAGCACAGCCCTGAAGATCTGCAGCTCGGTCAGCACAATGAAAATAAAGCACCCAAAGATTAAACAAAGGCTAAAATCAATAATCCCAGCTTCCCTGAGGTAGTCTGATTCTGAGCAGGAGAGCTTGAGGATCCAGGCAATTTCACAGAAGAACTGGTTCAGGGCATTGCTTTTACAAGCAATGTAAAAGCAACAATTTTAGAGTGATATTGAGAACATACTGGCTGTGTGCAGCAGAGCATAAAGAAACCCACAGCTCCAGGCAGCTGCTGCCATGGTGGCACAAGCTCTGCTCGCCATGAGGGTCCTGTGGTGCAGGGGCTTGCAGATGGCAATGTAGCGGTCGTAGGCCATGACAGCGAGAAGGAAGTATTCTGCATCAAGAAAGAATAGTAAAAAGAAGACTTGTGCAGCACATCCTGCATAGGAAAAGGCCCTGGTGTCCCAGAGGGCACTGGCCATGGCTTTGGGGAGAGTGGTGGAGATGCAGCCCAGGTTGAGGAGGGCGAGGTTGAGGAGGAAGAAGTCCATGGGGGTGTGCAGGCGGTGGTCACAAGCTATGGCTGTGCTGATGAGGCCGTTGCCCAGGAAGAGCCAGAAGAGCAGGAGCTGCAGCTCCTGTGTATCTGTGAACGCCAGGAGAAGGAACTCACTGGTGGAGTTGCTGTTGGACATCTGCTGCTGCTGGGCATGGGGACAAGGAGATGTTAAGAGAGGATTCAGAAGAGCCAGTCCTGCTCCAGACCTGTTGGCACACGGAGGTGCCCAAGTATCTGACTGGGGATTTTGAATCCCTGCGCTGAATTAGTCAGATTATGTCCAGCTATTATATATCCAACAGATACTCCCCGTTTGTCAAAATGAGAAATTAAACTGACATATAGAATGGTTTGGGTTGGAAGGGACCTTTAAGATCACCTAGTTCCAATCCCTCTGCTATAGGCAGGGGCATCTCCCTCTAGACCAGGTTGGTCACAGCCCCATCCAGCCTGGCCTTGAACACCTCCAAGGTGGAGGCATCCACAACATCTCTGTGAAACCTGTGCCAGTGTCTCACCACCCTCATAGTAAATAATTTCTTACCAATATCTCATCTAAATCTATTCTCTTCCAGTTTAAAGCCATTTCCCCTTGTCCTGTCGCTACATGCCCTTATAAATGACCCTCCCCAGGTTTCCTGTAGGCTCCTTCAGGAGCTGCACCTCCCACATGTCTGTGAATGTCAGGAGGAGGAACTCAGTGGGGAAGGTGTTGTTGGACATTTGTTTAGTTTGGGCCAGCTCAAGGAGAAAAATACAGGCTAGACTTGGTGATGGACCTACCAGTGTATGTTTCTACGTAGTTTTCCAATGAAGAAGAAAAGGATTAATAAACAGATTTATCTGAAGAAAACATTGCAAGCCTTACAGCAACCCCCACACAGAGCCTTAAACTTTTCAGTAGAATCATTCTGCAGCTCTCTTACCTGAGCTCTGGGTGATTATGGCTGAGAGTGCCATTGGGAACAGGGGCTGCTGCAGGTTTCAGAGGAGCTCTTCCTCTTGTGCAGCGGAAGGGAAAGAGGAACATGGGGGAAACTCAGATTCACTCTGCTTGTGATATCATTAAGCTTTTCTGTGCCATTTCTCTCAATTCATCTGACTGCAGAGCAGAGATGAGGGGATTTTATTTGGTTTATTTTATTACAGCTGCCCCCATAGCCCTTACAAGAGGTGTTGGATGGTTGAAATCTCTGACTTTAATGTGCTCTCCAAGGGAAATCCTGTGGGTTCCAGGAGGCAAACTGGCTGTCCCCTGGTGAAGAGTGAGGAGAGCAGCTCTGTCCATTTATCCTGTTCCCAGATGCCCTGCATCACACCTCTGTGAGCTGCAGGACAGTCACGCTCAGGTTTTACCTCGATCTGGGTACAGCTGAGAGCAGAGACTGTGGAGTCAATGTGCAGCGTGACAGAATCGTCCTTTCCTCAGGATGCCTGAACAGGATCTCAGCTCTTCTCTCCTAGCCAGGGATACAGAGGCTTCATTTCTGGCTGTGCACAAAGAACCACCCAGCAGCATCTGTACGGCCTTAGCACTAAGGTGTCTTCTCTGTGAGTCACCTAGGTAACACAAAGATGCAGTGAGAAAGCTGCATCCAAAGCTCCATACACTGCAGGGTCTGGAGGAGGCTTGGTCGCTGTTCCTTCAGACACAGCTGCACAGCAGGACCACAGGGCTGGTGTCTGAATGATGACCAAGTCCTCCCCTCCTCCCCTACAGCTGCTTCTGTCAGTCCAAAGCTGAGAAGTGCCACATGGGCAGGAGTGGATCACAGTGATATGCCATAGGGCCCCTGCCAAGGCAAGGGAGACATACACAGACAGAGCGTGGGAACTTCTCCTCTTCTGGGCTCTGGCTGCTGAGCTGATGATGCATTCCTGAGATCCTGTGGCTTGGGGGGGTGGGAGAGGAGACCAGGGAAAGGCTGCTCCAGCGAAGGCATCTGCATGGCAGGGCACAGCCAGGAGGTGCCAGAATCCCCCTCCCATGGCAGTTCCTTCTCACTGCCTGCCCATCTCTTCTGCCTGTAGCTGTTCCTGATGGGAGCTGCTTCTCTGTCCCCATATCTTCCTGCCTACCCATGCTCACAGATCCCATCCTACCCGCTATTATGTTCAGCTCAGCCCTGCACTAACAAGGCACTGCCAAGGGGCACTTCCATGCCTGCTGGAGCTAAGAAGCAGGTGACAGAAATGGTGTCCTGGCCAACCAACAGACATTGTTCTGTCCAGGGGAAAATCTTTTATGGCACTTCCAGGTATCTCTGCCAGAGTTCCTCATCTCTCAGTACAGTACATTAGGAGCCTCAAAGTCTACTCCATTTCCCACTGCCCTCCTTGGAAACAAGGCCAAGAGTCAGGAAAGGTCTTCTCCTACCTGTGGCCCAAATTCCTGGCAGTTACCTGGGCAGCTCCCTGGGCAGGCTGTGCTGAGCCTGGCAGGTGGCAGAGTCCCTGCCCTGGCACACAGCCCCTGGGGCGCAGCAAGGACCCTGCTCTGCAGGACAGACCCGGGCACCCAGTGCACCCCCAGCTGCACCACCTGCAGCAGGGAATCACTGACCTGGAGCAGGATCTCCTCCTTTGTAATGGAAAAGCGATGGGAGGACTCTCAAAAGATCCTACAAGCAGTGGGATATGCTAACTTCAGGTGATCCCTTAAAGTATTGCATCTGCCTTGCCTTCAACCAGAGACTTACTGCATGAAGCGCATTGAGGAGTTGTTCCTACGCAGCCTTTAACACCTCTTCTCCTTCCCTGCTGTCCCCATGCCAGCTGCAGGCCATTCCTCCAGCTCTTGGTGCAGAAGAGCTGCTCCTCTGCAGAACTGTCTGTCTGCAGCACTGCTGCTTGCTGGCAGCTCCCTGCTTCCCAGAAGCCCGGCCCAGCTCAGCACGGGAGGCCCAGCCCAAGGCTTCACATTCTATGCCCCAAACCAGGCTCCCTGGAGATTTCCCTGGGGTTCCAAGGCTCACAGCTCCTGAAAAGCAGCAGGACCCCTCCTGGAGAACTCACTTTGAAGCAAGCTGAAGGAATCATTGACTGGCCCTCTCTAGCACTTCACAGACAGATTCCAGCTGCAGGAATTGCCCTTCCAGAGTGTGCTGCTGGTATACAGAAGGTGGCAATGTTCCCCTCTGGAATCCCTTACCCCCATCCCATTGTCAGGCAGCACACCAAGGCAGTGGCAGGCAGGGATCTCTTCCTCATGCAGCACAGGGATTTGGCTCACTCATTGCAGGCATCTCTGCTCTCATCAGTAGTCTGAAGCTGGAGGGGGATAAAGCTGCTCCTGCTGTGCACCTCACAGACACACAGGAGCTGTATTCCTCTTGCCTCAGCTCAGTGTGCACAAAATCATAGAATCATAGAATGGCTTGGGTTGAAAAGGACCTCAAAGATCATCGAGTCTCAACCCCCCTGCTGAGTGCAGGGTCGCCAACCACTAGACCAGGCTGCCCAGAGCCACGTCCAGCCTGGCCTTGAA
>NW_018364560.1:44963-68909 GCF_002078875.1 Numida meleagris | reverse complement strand
CATCTCTCTCAGAACCCTAGGATGGATATCATCTGGCCCCATGGACTTCCACACATTCACTTTCATGAGGAGGTCTCGAACTTGTTCCACTGTTACAATGGGATGGAATCTGCACCACTCACCCTCACCTCGAGGTTCAGGGTCCTGGCAGATACAGGGAGCCTGACCACCAGTGAAGACCGAGGCAAAGCACTTACTGAGTACCTCAACTTTTTCCACGTCTGAGGAAGCCACTTCTCCATCCTCATTTACCAGAGGGGGAACACTCTCCTTGACATGTCTCCTCCTGCCTATGTACCTGTAGAACCCCTTCTTGCTTATGTTTCCAGCTGTATAAGTGTGTCTAAATGTAAATCAGTGCTGACCCTCAACATCTGCTTAATGAGATTTCCGTGATGCACTGCCTGAAGTTTGCCTGAAGATTGTAGAGGCCTTGCAGAGGGATCTCAACAAATTAAGAGCTGGGCTATCATCAGTTACATGAAGTTTAACAAAAGCAAGTGGGAGATTCTGCCCCTGGGACAGGGCAACCCTGGCTGTGTGTGGACTGGGGGAACAAGGGCTGGGGAGCAGTTCTGGGAAAGGGATCTGTGGGTTCTGGTTGTCAGCACATTGAACATGAGCCAGCAGTGTGCCCTGGCAGCGAAGAGGGCCAGCTGTACCCTGGGGTGCACCAGGCCCAGCACAGCCCCCGGGAGAGGGGAGGGGTTGTTTTGCTCTGTCTTGTGCTGGGAAGCCTCACCTCCAGCACTGGGTGCCACAAGATAAGAAGGACATCAAGCAATTAGAGAGCATCTATAGGAGAGATACGAAAATGGGGAAGTGTCCAGAAGAGAGGATGTATGAGGAATGGCTGAAGTCACTTGGTTTGTTCGTCGTAGACAAGAGGAGACGGAGGGGAAACCTTATTGTATCGACAGCTTCCTCACAAGAGCCATGATTGTCAGTGGGACAGGGGCTTCACGTGCACCAGGATGCTCAGATAAGTCTCTGACCCAAGAAGAGGTAGGGCTCCTTTACATTTCCTACACTAAAGAGCTGGGTCCCTTCTAGCGACTCTTAAAATACTCTGTCCTCAAGAACAGCAGCAGCTTAGGCATGGGGACAGGCAGGGTGACAGTCCTGGTGCTGTCCTTCAGGATGCCCACACCTTGATCTGCTACAGGCAGCCTCAGCAGCAGCTCTTGTTGGTGGAGGGGGATCATCTAATTTAATCCTCTTTCTTTTAGTTTAAAACCATTCCCCATTCTTTGTATCACTATCTGCCACGTAAACACTTGGTCCCCCTCCTGTTTGTAAGCTCCCTTCGAGTACAGGAAAGCTGCAGTGAGGTATCCCCAGAGCCTTCTCTTCCTCAAGCTGAAGAAAACGAACTCTGTCAACCTTTCTTTATAGGAGAGGTGCTCCAGACCTCTGAGCATCCTCATGGCCCTCCTCTGGACCCTCTCCAACAGCTCCATGTCCTTCCTGTGCTGAGGGCCCCAGGCTTGGACACAGTACTCCAGATGGGGCCTCACAAGGGCACAGTAGAGGGAGACAATCCCCTCCCTTGCCCTGCTGCCACCCCTCTTTTGATTCAGCCCAGCATGCAGTTGGCCTTCCAAGCTGCAAGTGCACGCTGCTGGCTCAGGGTAAGTTCTGCATCTACCAGGACCCCCAAGTCCTTCTCCGCAGGGCTGTTCTCAAGAAGTTCTTCTCCCAGTCTGTATACATACCTGAGATTGCCCTGACCCAAGTGCAGCACCTTGCATTTGGCCTTGTTGAACCTCATTAGGTTCATGTGAGCCACTTCTCAAGCTTGTCCAGGTCCCTTCGGATGGGATCTGTTCCTTCTGTTGTATCAACTGCACCACTCAGCTTGGTGTCATCAGCAAACTTACTGAGGGTGCACTCGATCCCATCCTCTAGGTCACTGATAAAGACGTTGAAGAGTACTGGTGCTAAGGCAGATCCCTGGGGGACACCACTCATCACCGCTTCGTCTTGTCCTTTACTCACCTCCTTGATGATACAGTCATCAACAGGCTGATGATCTTAGATGTGCCTGGATCACAGGATGTCCATAGTCAAGGACATTTTCAGCAGCCTCTTCCCCTTTCTGGAGATCAGCTTCACTTCCACTATTGGTCCTCAAAGATAGTACAGACACTGTAGCCTGCAAAGCCAATTCCTATCAGGGCTACACAATCGAGTCATGTTTCTCTCTGGCCTGGCGCACACCAGGATTTGCCCTGCCTATGAGCCCCTTGTTTCATCTTCACATTGCTGCCTGCCATCCAAACCAGCATTCTTCTGCTGTGTAGGAAAACATTTACTTTAATGGAGTCTTAGATCTTGGTTCCCTATTTCCCTGAGACAAGCTTGAGATTGTCCCTGGTGCCACATCTGAGGTGCTGCAGCCCAAATATGAACCCGTGCCCTCTACCTGGGAGAGGAGGAGCTGGATCCCCGTGGACCATCACAGATCTATGACACTGATGCCATTACTGCTAAAGCACAGTAGGACATCTCCTATGGCTGAGGTGCTGCGATGCATGAGAACATACAGGCTCTTCAAGAGGAGAGGCAGGTGGTGAAGATCCAGATGGGAATATTCTTGGTGTGAAGGAGCTGCCTGGATGTATGGAGATCCTTGATGGGATGGGATGGGCAACAGGTTGGGTGAGCCCTTCTGGATGGGGATCAGAGGAGGGCCCAGAGGATGTGGAGCTGTATGGAGATTCCAGGGGGTCTCTATGGGCAGTGTTTGCCCAGACTGGGATGTGTCTGGAGTCCTACACAGTGAGAGATCCACCAAGGTGGTATCTCCTGTAGAGACAGTGCCAAATTAAGATATCCACAGGAAAATAAGGACTCTTCAGTTCTTTTGGAATTCAGTGG
Source organism: Numida meleagris (assembly GCF_002078875.1). Lineage (NCBI taxonomy): Eukaryota > Metazoa > Chordata > Aves > Galliformes > Numididae > Numida > Numida meleagris. The sequence continues at coordinate 66,029 of NW_018364560.1, read as the reverse complement.
AGGACCAGCATGCACAGGGAAGGGAGGATGGAGAGGGATTCCTCTCACCCTCAGGAAAGGACCACCAGCTGCATGTGGAAAGACATCTGAAAATCTCTTTAGTCCTTGGAAATGTTTCCTGGTCTTTCTGAGCACTTTTCATACCACTGAACCCAGTCATGGAGATTATCATCAGCAATCCCCAACCCCGCTGGTTCTACTTCCCACTCTGTGCACCATGGCCAGCATGAAGCCACCCCGTGGACACTACAGCCTGATTGGTCTGCTTATAATATTGCCAGCTCAAGGCCCTGTGGGGAGCATAGGGAGGAGGCCAGGGACAGCTGGAGAAATCAGAGGAGGGATGGAGAGAGATCAGATGGCAGTTAACCTTGTCTAGAATTTGCCTCAAATACGGGTATCCATCTAATCCATGACAATGTTCAGATGCCCTCCTGATGCTCTGCCCAGGCTCTGGGCCGTTATCCACTTGGAAGCTCCCCTTATGGTTACTGCAGTACTGGCTCAATCAAAAGGGAAATAAATTGTTATCTCCGAGCAGGATCATGAAGTACCAAGCAGTCCTGGTAGAACAAGAGGATGGAAATATTTGTGGATGGTAGCAGTTTTGTGCAAGATGGCTTAAGAAGGCCGGCTATGCTGTAACAACCAGAGATGAAGTAACAGAGGATGGAACTCTGGCACTACCACCTCAGCAGAGAAAGCAGAACTCATAGCCTTGTTAAGAGCACTGGACTTAGCAAAAGGGAAAAGTGTCAACATTTGGACAGACTTAAAATTTGCCTTTGGGGCTGTGCATGTGCCTGGTGCTATCTGGAAAGAACAGAGGCTATTAACCTACCAGGGAAAACCTGTAAAATATGGAGAAACAGAACAGCTAGAAAAGGTGGAATTACCAAAAAAAAAAAAAAGCTATAAAACACTACAAAGCCTGCCAATCAAATGACAGTGATATCAATATGGGCAACAACCGTGCAGATACAGCAGCCAAAAATGCAGCAGGAGTTTTCCTCCAACTAATACCCCCAAGATATCAAGAATTGATTAATGAACCTCCAAAGTACCAGACAAAAGATGAAAAACTAGCTTCCTTGCTAAAAGCTGAGAAAAACAAAGCAGGATGGTGGGCAACTTCAAACAACCAAGAAATAATTCCCCAACTAGTAATGAGGAAAATAGTAGAGGATAATCATCAAACTACACACTGGGGATCAGATGCCATCACTGATAATCTAAAGACTAAAACTTTAAGTGTGAGAATGGGAGAAATTGTGAAAAACATGGTGAGCAAGTGTGAAGTATGCCTGAAGCATAATCCACAGAATGCAAAAAGACCACCTCCTGGAGTTACGAAGAGAGCAGACAGCCCAGGACACTACTGGCAGGTAGACTTTTCAGAGCTCCCACAGCAAGGCGGCTGCAGGTACTTATTGGTATTGGTTGATACTTTTTCAGGATGGCAGGAGGCTTATCCCTGTCGCACCAACGAAGCAAGGGAAGTAGTAAAGGTTATGCTAAAAGAATTAATATCTAGATTTAGGGTACCAGTAGGAATATCATCAGATAGCGGTTCACATTTTGTAGCAGAAATTGTTCAAAACCTAGCAAAAATCATTGGAATAGGATGAGATTTACATACTCTGTACAGGCCGCAGTCTAGTGGAAAGATGGAAAAAATGAATCAAACTTTAAAAAAAACAACGAATTACTAAAATCTGTTAAGAAACAGACTTGAAATGGCCTGAGGCCCTACCTCTCACCTTACTGTGTTATGGTAAAACGGCGTGCTAAAGAGAAAATTAGTCCTTACAAAATGATGTATAGAAGACCATTTCAGTTATTGGCAGGTAGTATAGATGTAAACCAATAAGGCGAACTAAAACTGAGAGAATATGTCATGTCTTTAGGGAAAGCCCTATCTTCTATCCACAGGTTCATGGCTCAGGCGGCACCAACACCTCTGGAAGTCACAGTACTTCCTTTCCGACTCGACAAGTGGGTGTATCTATGGATCTGTAGCTCCAAACCACTACAGAAGAAGTGGAAAGGACCATCTCAAATACTACTGACAACACTATCAAGGTGGCAGGAGAAGATGCTTGAATTCATTACACAAGAACAAAAAGCGCCCAGCACACAGTGGCAAGTGGAACAGACTGCACTGATGAAACTGAAATTTTCATGTAAATGAATGCAACTTGTAAACAGGGAAATGAAAAATCGTATTATGAACTTGATTGTAGTTATTGAGATATAATTACCTTTTGAGGATATAGTGATTGTTTGCCTTATATTAACTGCATGAATTGTTTGCTTATATTAATTGTTTGGGAAAAAAAAGAAACAACTCTTGCAGTACTTAAGGGATATATATTCTCTTTGTCTAAAGAGATAACAAAAATTTTAGCCATACTTACTTATGCTTATCAGTTGAGTGCATGGGATCAAAATAAGCACATGAAACTGATGAAAAACGGTGTTGGATATGCTCAGAATTTGCCAAAATATGAGGCAAGTTCATACCCTTTATGGGGATTAGCACCACCAGAACAGAGTTAGGATACAGTATATATTAACAAATCTACTTTGCAGATAAATATACAGAATCACAAACATGGATTGTAGGGACCCAGCCTATGAATGATACCATTTGCCTGACAGACATAGGGACTAGTCAATTAGCGAAGGCTCCAGTAGGAAAATACTCGCAGTGTAAATGAGCAGTACAAATGACAGATTAGTATTTTGGAAAAAACAGGGATAAATATTGGGTGTCAGCTAAAGGGAAAGGACGGTACTGACTATGTGGAAATCAAGCTTGGAAGAGATTAACCCCATGGTGGACTGGAACCTGTACGCTAGGAATAGTAATGCCAAAGGTGATAGAAACAGATCAGTTAACTGGGATAACACAAGACAAAGTACCCTCAAAAGTCAAGAGAGAAGTGCTCAATCCATAAACAGGAAGACCTAGTAGATTTCACTCATTTGTCAGGTGGTTTATTCCCCCTTTAGGAGTTGCAGAATTGGAAAAGGCTATAGTAAACATCTCAGCAGTTATGAAACACCTCGAAAATGAAACATTAGATGCTATTATTGCCCTTAAAGAAGAAATCCAAAGCTTAGCCAGGGTGGTATTGCAAAATAGAATGGCTTTAGGTATGTTGTTAGCTGCACAAGGAGGCGTTCGTGCAGTAGTAAATGCCAGTTGTTGTCAAAGTGGTAGAAAAGAAACACACATATATAAGATATGGCACCAAACTGAAATACTACATAAAGTAAGCCAGGATGATGTAAGCTGAAACCAAAATGACTTCCTGGCTTCCCAAATTGGATTGGTTAAAGAAGTTATTCGTGGGGATATTGTACGTATGTATATGCTGTACGTATCCTTCCTTGTTGCATGCTCTAAATATGAAAGGGCAAGGGTGGTTAGGATTAGGATATAAACATCATAATCCTCAAAAGGAAAATGAGGGATTGATATAGGTTGGTTTGCTTAGCAATAGGGATTAGTACATTACTTTAAGAACCAATATTATTAGTTCAGCAAAAGGAATCCATAAGTGATAGTTCTAAAACTTTCCATTTCAGATTTAGTGGGTGAACAGCCTTGTTTTTCCTCAATAATTTTGCACTGGGGACATAATAGAATACTTTTATCTTCTGCCTCAATGATTTTGCCTCACAAGAAGTGCTGGAGTCCCAGTAGAATACGTTTATCTTTTGCCTCAAAACGTGCAAGGACGTTTTCCTTGGGTTCCACATACATTGTTTTTAAAAAGTGGCTCACCATGGCCTAATAAGCAATGGAAATCTTACAAACTGGGGAAAAGTGGATGGGAGAGAGTCAAAGGTTTCAGTGATGAAGCTGATGGTGAAAAAAGGAGAAGCAGGTGGGCACACAACCACTCTAAATACCACTGAGCATACCCAAAGGGACATTAGCACATATCTATGAGACCTTGAAAAAGAATGAATGTGTATGCCAATGTACTGCATATGTATGCCATAACTGTATAAATGTAGAACCTGAACTCTGAGAGGGTGCACTTGCTTGTCAAGTCACCCGGTGCACATTGTGAGGAATAAAGGAATGCCGCTTTCCAACACCACATTGGAGTTGAAGAGTTTTCTTCATGGATTTTGGATGACACAGGGACACTGTTTTCTAGATCTTGTTACAGAAGTAACATCCCAGCCAACCCCACAGCCACTTGTTCTATGCCTACCTCTCCTCTTCCCATCCCCAGTTCCATCATTCCTACTGAGCAGGCGGCAATGTGCTCCCCTAAGGGAACTGTAGAGCTGTGGTGTGACAGTTTGAATGGCAGCAGGGCAGCCATGGATAGAACAGCTCCTCAGGAAAGCAGGCAGGACAGCGAGGAGGTGAAGGTGAGCTCTGGCAAATGGATAGCTGGCATGCACAGAGCCTGCCCTGGGAGAAAGCCTCATGGTCACAGGTCCGAAATTACATGGGAAGTTGAACCAACCCTGAATCTGCATTGGTGAGACTGCATCTTGTGTACTGCCATCAATTTTGGGCCCCGCACTACAAGAGCATGGAGTTGCTCAAAGATTTTCAGAATGGAGCAATGAAGCTCGTGGAAGGAGCAGAATACATGACCTATGAGGAGTGGCTGGAGGAACTGGCGTTCTTTAGTTTGGAGAAAAGCAGGCTGAAGGGAGACCTCAGTGCTCCATACAACTATTGACAGGAGGTTGCAGTGAGAAAATGGTTTCAAGTTACATTTGGGAAAGTTTAGATTTTGCATCAGGAATAATTTTTTCACAGAAGGGGTGATCAGTTATTGAAACAAGCTGCCCAGGAAAGTGCTGGAATCCACATCCCTAGAGGTATTCAAGAAACATGTGGCTGTAGCACTAAGAGACATGGTTTAGTGATGGGACTTAGTAGGTCAGCTTCATGGCTGGACTTAATGAAGGTCTCTTCCTACATGGATTACTCTATGATTCTGTGATTTTATGATCCTATGAAAAGCATCTTGTGGGCAGGAAGCAATTTGAGTACTAGGCTCCATGAAAGTCATGCTGTTGGACTCAGTATTACAGATTTTTATTATTTTTTTAGAAAATGACAAAAAAAAAGTTAGAAGGAAGAAACAAGGTAATGGAGAGAAAGATTACTTCGATTTATATAAATGTAATATTTCTTGGGGGAATTTCTTTGAAAGCAAAGTGAATACAAAACTGGGGTGCAATGCAGTTACTGGCACACAGACAACTGGTTCCATAGTAGATGCCATGGAGCCCTGTGCCCAGAATCCACCTGGAGCACCCAAAGCTCTCTGGTGTCCTGCAAGCCCTCTGTGATAGCTGCCAGTCCCAGGCAAGTACCATTTGCCCTGGCATTCCCGTCCCTTCACTGATGTCTTTCCAATCTCACCAGCCGTTCCTTAAATCCCAGCTCCACACGCTGATCACAGACTCCCTCTGGGTGACATCTGGCACCACAGCACTGCCCTCTGAGAGACATTTCCTCTTGCACACACTCAGTCTCCAACTTTCAAGAGGCACTCTGTGGCAGTATTTATTCTGCTGCTGCTTTCTACAATCAAGTAAAGTTCTATTGTCTTACAGACCACCCTTCAAGCACACATCCCAACCCAGTAGCTCTCTTGTGAACTGCTGCGTACCTGGTGCCAGCCCATCACCTGCTGGGACAGAAGTGACCTCCCAGCTGCCTTCCTAGCCACATTCCTCCTGCTGGCCCATGAGGTCCTGAGGCTGTGGCTTTGTCATAGCATTCCCATCCATCTCCTCCTTCCGACCTACAAGCCACATTTCTGCTGTGGGACCTCAGGATCGCTGCCCTTCCTCAAGGGGCCAAATAGCCTAGGGTAGGGCTAGAAGAGATGCAGATAGTGATGGGATCAGAGCATGGGAATTGGGCTTTGGATGCAAAATGTTTAAGTCAGGGTTTAGGGATTAGAGATAGCCTTTCAGAGTGAGGGATTATGAATTTTTTAGGGGAGGGTTTGGTGTTTTGCTTAGAGTATCTGGTCAGTGTTTACAGTATGGGCTCAATTTGTGGGTTGCTTTTGTAGAACAGAGGCAAGGGATAGGGTTAAGGCTAGAGCACAACAATAAGGGGCTTTGGAGATAAAATGTTCCAAACAGGGTTTAAGGATTAGAGCTCACCTTTAAAGATGAGGGATGAGGCAAATTTCCAGGAGATGGTATAGCATACTGCTTAGGATACTTGGTCAGTTTTTATGGTATGGGCTCTTTTTGCAGGCTGTTTTCTTTTAGGGCTGGGGCAAAGGAGAAAGCTCAAGCTAGCATTTCAGTCTAGGGATGAGGGCTACTGATTAGGGTGAGCAGTAGAGGAAGAGTAAGGGCAGAGTAACAGTAAGGTAAGACTATGGGTTTGGACTTTGTTGTGAAAGCAAGATGTGAGGTAGGGGTTTAGAGTAGTGACTTCTTGTTGGGGTGAGGGATGGGATTTAGAGGTAGGATTAGAGTTTATGGTTAATTGTCAGTGTCACACGGCCTTCAACATCACTTGAACTCCTCCTTCCTCTTCAAAGTTATTCACCTCTCTTGGCCAAGCCTCTCTTTCATCTCTCAAGATTCCCCTTGCTTTTGTCTGACCCCCCTAGATAACAAAAAGGTGTCACCCGGCTGAGGGCTGCTCTCTGATGGCATTTGTGACTGCAGAATATGTCTCACTGCTCATCATATGGTGATGCTTTGGGATGCAAGAGCTGCAGGTGTTACCCAGAGATACAAGGCCAGGAAATGATCCTGCCATTATCTGAATATATTTTCAAGTACTCCGAATACTTGCAGATTGTTTGTTATGCAGTAGAACGCTTTCTTTTCTTTATGGGGGAAATATGCCAGAGTAAGAACAACACTTCTTTCACTAAATCAACTCTGTCCAAAACATCTGCCCAATAATATTTCCTTATATACTATAAAACCCTCTGTCAGACCCAGTCTGACTCATTCCAAACATAAAACGCTGCCAGATGAATGAGAACTGTCCTCTAAAATGGATGGCTCAGTTCTTAATACTTGTCATACCCATAACACTTGAAAACACGCATTCTGCAGAGAAGCACCCACTGAAATACACTTACCCAGGGAGAAGTGTATCTTCATTCTGTTTGAACTTGGCTTGTTCAGCCCAGAAAAGAGGAGACGGAGCGCAGGCTACATGGCCTCCCAGGGCAGGCTGAAGGAGCTCAGAGTGTTTGATGACTCTATGAGTACGCTTCCCCTGGCAGCCTGCAGCATTATGCTATGTCGCCTCATCACCACTGCCAGGCACCAGGGGGACTGCACCTGCAGTCAGCCAGGCGGCTGGAGGATAGCATAGAAACCTGCCACCTGGGACACTCTTGCCACTGTCTTAGTGAGGGGATCCCCGGCATTAGATGAAGAGGGGACTGAGCACTCCACAGGTCTCTGTGCCAGGCCAGACATTCCGTCTGACAAGCAAAATGGCACAAGTGAGCCATTCCAAAGAAAGGGCTCCTCACACACCCCCACCCTTACTGGCACACCACCTGCAGAATAAAGAACAGAGCAAATTCCCTTACACATGAAGAAAGCTTAGACAATCTGCGTCTTCACATAAAGGGAAGTGCTCCAACAGTTAAGTAATTAACTTTAACTTAAGTAATTAACTTTTTAATTACCTTTAACTTCCTTTTTTTTTTTTTTTTTTTAAGGTAAGTGAGTTGACTGGGGCTTTTAGAAAACTACACAGCAGGAGAAAATCATAGTAATACAAAGTTTTTTTTTTTTTTTTTTTTAAGGTAAGTGAGTTGACTGGGGCTTTTAGAAAACTACACAGCAGGAGAAAATCATAGTAATACAAAGTAATTAACTGCTAACAGTATTTTAAAAAAATCACCTTTATAGCATAAAAGTAAACCTCTACCTCCAGTTGAGAGAGTTCCAGTTGGCTGTCAATGATACGCTGATGCTGCAGAAAGGTCAGTCAAGGGATGGAAGATGAAAAGCTCAGTTCCCAGCTCAGAAAGCTAAAAGAGAACATGTAAACTCTCTTGCAGAAGGTTGCATTCAGTCTCAACTCTTACAGGTGGCAGTGGGAGCTGACAGCACTCATTATCAATCAAGACTGTGCACCTTGATCTCAGAAGAGGATGTTCCTGAAACCCCTTCCTCTCCTCCTCCTAGCAACAAAGAGTAAAGGTGTAGAAGAAGCTGTAGCTAGAAGAGTGATGCACAGATCAACTGCACAGCTTCATCTGGCATGGGAGCAACCCTTAGTCTCTCCTGCCTGACAAGAATTTGGGTGTGCTTCCTGCAGGGACTCTCTCTAAACCATATACTGAAAATGGACATCAACAAGTTTCCTTCCACTTTCAAACCGCTGGAAGTTAGCTCCCATTTAAGCATCAAGGATGCTGAAGATTCAGCTCTGCTTTCACCAACATCGTCCAACCTATCCCAGTACATCACTCCCCGCTGGAGTAGTTGATTTCATAAGCTGCTGAGAGCCAACTCAGAAAACAGGGCCAGGCTTCTCCAGAAGTTATTTGTGACCAAAGTCGCAGAAGAGGGCTCATAAACTGCAGCTTCCCAGCACCTGCAGTGTGTGTTGGAAAGGGAAAACAGCACAGAGAGGAAAAAGTTCCACCAACAAAACCTGTTGCGAAGCCCTTAAATAGAACCTAGAAAAAGAGCAAGAAAAATGATGCCCAAAGCACCCACTCACTCGGGAGTCCCGAGCTGGTTGCTGAGAGCATGCTTGCGCTGGCTAAGGTGGTGAGGAAGCTGCGCCCAAAGGACTTGGGGTCCGCCTTTCAAGACATCGCCAGGTCCACCAAGATGTTCTTTGAAGCCGTGAGTGAACCCGTTCCTTCTCTTTCACACGCTGCTTTAATGGGGGTTGGAATGAGTAGACGAGAGGCATCTCTTGGGCGGCTATCCTCCATAGCCCGAGGAGGCAGCGCACAGATGCTGATAAGAGCTCGGTCGGAGGTCCCCCATTGCCCAGCTAACAGACAGGGCCTCTGCGTTGCAGGAGCAAGAGGTCCTTCGCTCTTCAGCCTTCAGCCTCTACGCAGCCCTGGCCTCCTCTGCCTCCGGGAATAGATCGTTCTTTGCCAGAGAAGTGATGGAAACGTGGGTCAGCCTTCTCCTGCACCTTCGGGATCCTGACCCTGAAGTCTCTAAAGTAAGAGCCCCCAGAGGTTATTAGCAAAGCTGTAGGAAGCTGCTTGGCAATGGCAGACGCTCCCACCTTCTTGGCAGCCCCTGAGAGTCTCTGGAAACATCCTAAAAGTGTTGCAAGGAAGCCGGGGACAGTCTCAGGGACTTTCCTAGCGGTACCGCCCCAGACCCCTGATTCCTTCTTTGGCCACGTGCCTTCACATCTGGCCCGGTCTCCCAGACCCAGTGCCTGTCTGCAGGAGAGGACAGTGAGGAGCCAGCCCATGGACACAGCTGCCAGGCATCGGGGCTGCTTGGGGGCCTGTGCAAGGAAAGGGACGAGTCCCCTCTGCTACAACCGGTGCCTTCCCCTGGCTGGAGACTGCATCTGGGGCAGGCCCCTCTTCTAGGGAGAGCTCAGCAGAAGTTCATCCGGACAAGCTGCCTGGGAAGGATCCCGGTTGCACCAGTGGGGAAGGAACGACGTGGCAGGACTCTCTTTTTCAGGTGTGCAGGACCACCCTGTATCTCCGCGCTCCATTTTTGAGGCCTGAAGAGCTGCAGGAGTGCATCACAACATCCGCTGGATTGAGTGCAGCTGACCTGCAGTATGAAGTTTGCCTTCTTCTGGTGAGTGAGCTCTGCCCTGGGGACGTGTTGGGGTTGCAGGCCGCTTCCCTAGACCCAAGAGGGGAGCGCGGGGCAAAATGCCAAGGGGAGGCCGGGCATGAGCTGAGTCACCGGTGCCGGCCACCTGCTCTCTCTCTCCTTTCCCCTGAGGCCCCGCCAGCTGGCCAGCCATGGGTCAACAGAGGGATTTTTTTTGGCATGGTGAAAAATGGTTCCTCTCTGCTATCCTCTAGGCCAGAGACGCCCCGGAGATGTTGGAGAGGCTCTGCAGTATTGCCAGACGCCGCCGCTTGGAGAATGGCCAGGCACTGCACGCTGATGCCATCGCAGTCCTAGGTGAGAGGCAGGTCTAAAGCTCTGGGCTGTCCTCCCTGCCTTCCTCTCCAGCTCCCCAAGCAAGTGGCGGGGGATGGGTGGAGCTGGAAGCCAGGGCTGCGGGGCAGTTCTGTGATGTTTGTCCCTCTGCACCACACATGTAGGAGACATCCTGGAAAAATCAAGAGGCCTTAGCAGCTCCGGTAGTGACAACGAGGCTCCCGTTTTCAGGTAGATTTGAGTAGCGCTGAGCTCTGGCTCTGCAGCCTCCTGGGAGACGGCCTGGTACAGGGCCACAGAGGAGCAGCGGGCTGGGCCCATTCCTCATGACCTCTCCTGTCTTGCTGCAGATCTCCATCACCTGTGGAAAGCAGTACAGAAAGTCTCAGTGAAGATTGATTTGTGCAATCCAGTAGTACTGAGATCAATAAAGCCTCTTCCATGGTGGCATTCTGGAGGAGTTGACCTTTCTTTCCTAGAGACAGGGAAAATTCCCACTCTGCGGTCACACCGAAGCCTGACAGGATGCACCCATGGTGCTTGGGGAGCGGGCCGACGTCACCATGAGGCCACTGAATGATCTTTGAAATGCTCTGGTGACTGGGAGAGGTTCTATAGGACAGTGAGAAAGTAAATGTTGCTCTTCTCTTTGAGAAGGGCTGTAAGGAAGATGTGGGACAGCGCAGGACACTAGGCCTTCCCTTTTCTGTTGGAGAGCAGTGGTAGCTCAGCATCGTCTCTGCCTCTCTTCTGAGCCTCTTTCCAGTGTGGGGGTTTGTGGTCCGTCACACAGGGGCCGGAGACGCGGCTGTTGCACCGCTGCCAGTGGTACCGTTGGGAAGCACTGACTCTGAATGAATTGCTCCAGCAAGATATATCCATCTTTCTAAACAAAGAATTTTACACTGTTGGAGTCAAGTACAACTGCTTCTGCATACAGAGGAAATGGGTCGCTTTCCTACACTAGAATTATAAGGGTCATTCTCAGTGGAAAGGTTTGTTCATCTCTCTTCACGTTGTCTAAGAACCTCCTGCTTGCCCAAATTTAATTACACACCTTAAAAGGAAGGTGTATAAGAGGAAGCGCCTTCAGGAGCCGCTCGCAGGCGGCGCAGACAGCGCGGATGTGGAGGAGAAGTTGCATCGGATCAGCGCATGGAGCCAGAGGGCACCGGCCCCAGCGTCTGCCCCAGTGCCGCGCTCACCGCTGCCCGCACAGAGCTGCCGCAGCTGCATGAAGCCGGCGTGCAGCCCGCTGCGTGTTGGCCTGCAGGGGAGAAACTGTGTGGGGGAATGACTGTCGGGATGGGAACTGTAGGAATGCAATGTTGTTTCTGCATTAGATATCGAAAAAGGAGAATTGATCTTAAGAAGTAAAGCGCAACGTATTTTGTAACTTGCCCTTAGAAACAGCTAGTTTGAAAAGTAGAAAAAAGTACCATCTATTTCAGTAACATATTTTAGAAATACAGTTGTTAAATTCTGCGATTAGTTCTCACTTGTAAAACTGTAATAGTTGTGAATAGCATGGGAATAGTATGATGGACTAGAAAGCAGGTTATAAGGCTGTTCTGTTTGGATAAGAGACCCTCAGCAAAAGAACAGCAGACTTGTCAAACATCACAGAAGCCAGGGCCTCCACACAAGGCTGAATTGCCTCACTCTGTGGGTAGGTGGGGATGCAACAGGCAGCATCAGGATGCCCCTCTCTGTCCTCCTTCCACTCTGATCTCTATCCAAGGACAAGCAGGTGTCCAGAAATAATGGCCGAATGCTGAGTAAGCAAGTGTTACAAGTTAATTAATTAGCAATAGACATGCTTAGCTAGCAACAACTTACGTTCAACCAGAATCTATATGTTTAGCCGAGCATCGGGAAGATTGTGAACCTGAAGTACTCAGCCAATGAGGAACCAGGGGAGGAAAAATAAGCATCGAGTAATAGGGCATAAAAGATGGAACACTGCTTTCTGCAGGCACTCCTGCTGCAGGACGCCCGACATGGCAATTGCGAATAAAATCTGCTTTGATCAGAGATACAGTCCTGATCAATTATTGGGATATTTCCAACAGGACCAGTTGGGAATGTTGTCCTTGCTCCTGCGTATTGCTCTGTATGTTACATTATTAAATGCTTGGAGTTCACTTTGCTACACCTCTGCCTGCAGTCATTCCTGCAGCTCCAAAGTCCATGGGGCCCAATGGCATTCATCCCAGCGTACACAGAGAGCGGGCTCATCTCGCGAGACCTCTCTCCATTATTTTTCAATGACCTTGGGGATCTGGAGAGGTCCCAGTTGGCTGGAAGCTGGCAAACGTTGCTCCAGTTTTCAAGAAGGGCAAGAAAGAAGAGCCTGGTAATGACAGGCCGGTCGATCTCACTTCAGCACCTGGAAAACGATGGAGAAAAGCAGGCTGGGAGTCACTGAAAAACATCTGAAGGACAATGTGGTTATCAGTCACAGCCAATGCAGCTTCATGGGGGGAAGGTCCTGTATAACTAACTTTGTTTCCTTTTATGACAAGGTCACACATCTAGCTGAGCAAGGGAAGCCAGCTGATACTATGTTTCTGGATGTAAGGAAAGCTTTGGATGCCATTTCTCATCCTCTCCTTCTGGACAAAACGTCCAGCACACAGCTAGACAAAAACATAGTGCAGTGGGTGGCAACTGGTGATGGATTGGGCCCAAAGGGTTATCTGTCGTCAGTGGGGTTCCATCCGGTGGGCGGCTGTCAGTGGCGGGGCTCCCCAGCGCTCCGTTTTAGGGCCAGTTCTCTTGGATGTTTTCATAAACGCCTTGGATGTAGGACCAGAAGGTGTTTTGAGCAAGGTTGCTGTCAGTACTGAACTGGGAGGAGCAGTTGGCTCCACCCAGGGTGGAGAGGCCTTGCAGAGAGATCCAGACAAATTAGAGAGCCGGGCCGTCACCAGCCACACAGAGTTTAACAAGAGCAAGTGCCACATTCTACACCTGGGAAAGGCCAACCCTGGCTGTACGTACAGACAGGAGTAGAACGTCTCGTAATTTGACAGGAACCTCCCCAACCTAAGCCAGGAAAGGATCGGTGTTGGGGATGCAGAGAACGGGCTCTTGACTTTGAGAAATTGCCCGTGGAGACAAGCCGGTCTCGAGGAAGCCCCTAGTCAGGAAGAAGTCAAGTGTGAAGGGAAGTGGACTGCTAGGGGGTCAGGGGCTCACTGTATTTTGGAGATGGAGATAAAAGAAGCTTGAAGATACCCTTGCAAATAAAATAATTTATGCAGGGAGACCTGCAGACGAGATGCCCTTCGTAACCAGAGGCTTGTGAATGAGATGCCCTTGCTTGCAAGTTGTTGTACATGCCTTTCCACTCTGTCTGTATGTCCTCACCAAATAGTATTTTAGTTACAAAAGTCTGTACACAACTTGGAATTATGATCTTTGGACACACTGTGCAGGCATGATAGGTCACACACAAGGGGGAACACGAGGTAGAGCGGGGAGTCTGTAACCTCCATGTACTTCAGTCAGCAATGAAAGGAGGAAGGGACAATGCAAACGGGGAGCCAGGATAGAAGGGATTCTTCAAAATCCCATACGTGGCCCCAGTGGAGCTTCCCTTTATTTGAATAAGGAAAGCTAAAGCCTCTCCCATGTGCCACTCTCTATGACATTTGAAAAGTCATGGCAATCCGGTGAAGTCCCTGGTGACTGGAAAAAAGGCAACATCATCGCCATTTTTACACAGGGTAAAAAGGGTGACCCCGGGAACTACTGGCCTGCCAGTCTCACCTCTGTCCCAGGGAGGAAGATCACGGAGCAGATCCTCCTGGGAGCGATGCCAAGGCGCATGGAAGGCGGGCAGCTGATACGGGAGAACCAGCATGGCTTCGCCAAGGGCAAATCCTGCTTGACAACCCTGGTGGCCTTCTCTGAGGGCTTCACGGCATCGATGGACAAGGGAAGAGACATGGATGTCATCTATCTGGGTTAAGTAAGGACTTTGACCTGGTACCCCACAACATCCTTCTCTCCACACTGGAAAGAGATGGATTTTGATGGATGGAATGCTGGATGGATGAAGAACTGGCTGCAGGATCGAGTCCAGAGAGTGGTGGTCAATGGCTCCATGTCAGGATGGAGATCGGTGACGAGTGGTGTCCCCCAGGGGTCGGTGCTGGGGCCGAAACTCTTTCGTCCCTTCATCAGTGACATCGACAGCGGGGCCGCATGCACCCTCAGCAAGTTTGGAGATGACACAGAGCTGTGGGGTGCGGTGACACACCGGAGGGACGGGATGCCATCCGGAGGGACCTAGACAGGCTGAGCAGTGGGCTCAGGTGAACCTCATCTATGTGCAAGGTCTTGCACCTGGGTGGAGGCAACATCCGCTACCAATACAAGCTGGGGGATGAAAGGATCGAGCGCAGTCCTGGCAAAAAGGACCTGGGGGTAGCGGTGGATGGGAAACTGGACATCAGTCAGCACTGTGCCCTCGCAGCCCAGAAAGCCAACCGTATCCTGAGCAGCATCTAGAGCATCACGGCCAGCAGGGCAAGAGAGGTGATGCTGCCCCTCTACTCTGTGCTGGTGAGGCCTCACCTGGAGCACTACGTCCAGATGTGGAGTCCTCAGTACAGGAGAGATATGGAGCTGCTGCTGCGCGTCCAGAGGAGGGCCACAAAAACGATCTCACGGATGGAACACCTCTCCTGCGAGGACAGGCAGAGAGCCGGGGCTGTGCAGCCTGGAGAAGTGGAGGCCGTGAGGCAATCTGAGGGCGGCCTGTCGGTATCCAAAGGGGAGCGGCAGGAAAGGAGGGGACAGACTCTTTAGCGGGGTCTGTGGCGACAGAATGTCATGGTTTTATGATTTTCGGTTATTGGTATTCCACATCGTAACATCATGTAGTGAATGTACCTGGTTCTCAGAAGAGAAGGACTACTACATTCCCCACGGTACTTTGCTCCTCTGTTACCATTTTCCAGCCGGAGGGAAAAGATAGAAGCTTGCAGTATAAAAACTTGCAGATCACGAGACCTGGTCCCTTTTTCCGCCGTCTCTCGTCTTGGCAGCACCTCGCTTTCCAGCCGTCTTATTGTCGGTAGTAGAGTAAGGCCTACCTTGATTTTGAGACATTCCCTCTCTCTGTATTGGATTTATCAGCTTAAATTGTAATTATATTGTATTATAGTGTGTTGTTTTGCATTCCGATATTTTATTTAGTAAATTAGTTTGTTTCTCCTCAGATTGTTGCCGCTGTTCTTTGCTCTCAGAGCCATCTCCCTACCCTTTTTCCCTTTCCCCTTTCCCCGGGATGTGGGCCCGTGAGTCCCCCGTCCCCTTTGTCACGGAACTGGGCCTAACGCCCGTAAATTGTTAACACAGAACAAGAAGAAATGGTTTTGAGCTTCACGAGGGGAGATTTATTTGGATATGAGGAAAAGTCTTTTCCAGTGAGGGCGGTGAGGTGCTGGCACAGAGATGTGGCGGATGCCCCATCCCTGGAGACTTCCAAGGCGAGGCTGGAGCAGGCCCTGGGCAACCTGATGGAGCTGTGGTGTCCCTGTGTGCTGCAGGGGACTTGGGCTGGATGGCCCTCGCAGGTCCCTTCCAACTCCAAGGCTTCTCTGGTTCTGTGGTTCTATGGCATAGGGCGCTCCCGGCTCGGCAGGGTCGCGGGAGTGATGGAGTCACTGCCACGACACAGAGGAACAGCACCCGGTAATTGACAGAGCTTGCTAACGAGCCATCAGCCACTTGCAGGCAAAACGGGGCAGCTTTCTAACCACAAGGCATAGCCGTTATGGGTAAAGAGTACTTTGGAACAGTTGTTATTTCCGCCCCAACTACTTAAAGATCAAGTCAGGCAACAGCTACTGCAGGAAAATGAGTAACGTAACGTAACACGGAGAGGAAAGAAAAGGAGAGAGAGAAAACAGAGAGGTGTCAGCACTCGCACTTGGGGCGGGCAGCAGGCTGCTGTGCCAGCGTCATAATGGGCCAGGGCCAGCACCGCCCACGCTGTCACCGCGTCGCCGTGGTGATGTCTGTGACACGGCCACCCGGGAGGGGTATGAAGGCGCTGCACGGTGCTGGGTCCTGCATTCTGAAGGAGCACCTGGCAGAGAGCAGGTGTGTCTGGAAGAGATGAGCTCCAGCATGGCTGGCGCCAACAAGGAGCAACCCGCTGGCATGAGGCGGAACAAGATAAGATTCTGTGAGGACGGCCCCGCAGCGCGGTGTGCCTCCGCACCGGCAGACCCCGGCACCAAAGGTACACGGGTGCACAGCCGCCACAGGAGCGGTGCTGCAGCCAATCTTGGCGCCGAGCGCCAGAGACCCAGCACGGGGACAACCTCGGGGCTGGGGACTGTGAGGACACTCGGCATCCGCCACCTTGCTCCCGCCTCGAGGCTGTAGGAGCCCCGGGAAGCGGCAGATGCAGAGTGTGACCTGCTTTTCCTTGGCCCTCCAGAGCGAGTTGCCGTCTGGGACGCGGTGTCTGCCTACGTACAAGAGCAGCTCCTGGGGAACAAGGTGTGTTGGCTGTCGTGTTCCTCCTCTGTCTGTCCAGCTCAGCCTAGAGTCCCTCTGACTCTTCCCCTACACAGAAAGCAGGAAACTCACCCCAAATTTCTCTCCTGCAAAACCCATGTGCTTCCTGCAAATGCAGTATCGTGGCTGCTAGGCGGGGTCGTATCTCAGGGCTGAGCCCAGCCTCGGGAAGCCTCTGGATTCCCCCAGGCTGCTTCTGCCTGCCCTGCTGTGCTGCGTTTGGGAGGGCGAGGGGAGGGAGAGGACTGCGCAGCTCCTTCCCAAAGCCACTCCTGCTGCCCTGGCTTGTGCCTCTGAGCAGTGCGAGAGGGCTCCTGAGCTCTGGCCCTACGCTGGACCCCCTCCAGCTCTTCCTCCAGCCGGCCCATAACCCTCCTCCCCTTGCTTTCTCTTCCACTTGCAGGGAGTCTGGATTCCCACCTTCGGCTCCTTCGACACCGTCTCCAAAGTCATCACGACTGCAAATGGGACCGTGACTCTGCGCTGGCCCGTGTTTCACCTGGCCAGGAACCTCAGAGCCACGCACAACCTCACGTCTGACAAGGAATCCCTGTCAGGTAGGAGGGGGAGTAAACCCTTGCGGGCTCCATAGACAGGGCAAAGAAGGCCAGCGCCTCCATTCTCAAAGGGAGACCTCCCCTTCCGAGGAGCCCGTCCACATATGGGGCCCTTCTGGGTGGTGTCCACAAGAAGCAGTGCTAGGGAAGCACCTGTGCAAAAGCGACTGTATGATCAACTCTCTCCCTCGTATTTTTCAGACCATAAGGAGTTGGAGCCCCTGAAATACAGCGAGGTGGCCGCAGCTGCCTCTGTGACCCGGCAGAGAGGAACGTCCTGCATCCAAAGCACCGTGTCCCTCCTCTCCAGATGCCTGCGGAATGGGGAGAACGTTGCCTTTGTCCTGAAGGACATAGGGGTGCTCCTCATTGATGGCATGACATGTGGAATGAAGTATTACTATGACTTCCTTGAGAAGCTCTCAGGGAAAGAGAAACTCGGAAAAGTTGTTTTCAAGGTGAGCTGTAGGCTTCTCCATGGCCCGGGCAGACCCATGACCCGTGCTCTGCCCGCACACGGCCCACCAGGACCCGGCCAGCTGCTGGGGCCGTCCAAGTGCTGTGCTGCTCTCAGCCCTCCCTGCCGTGGGCTCCTCCGGTCTCGAGCGCCTCAGCCGTGACAAGGACCTCCCACAACCTCCCTGTTCCTCCCCTGCAGGCCACCCCGCTGCTGGACATGGTGGTGTCCCGGGTGGCACCGGTGGCCTCCCTGACGCTCTCTGGCCGGCTCGTTGTCTTCCCTGAGTGAGTATGTTTGCGGCTGTAGCTGCTGCTGGATGCAGCTGCTCCGCTCTCATTCTGTAGCGCTTGTTCCTTGTGTCCGTGGGTGTCCTGCCCATGACAAAATTTCATAGAATCACAGAACCATAGAATCATTGGAGTTGGTAGGAACCCTGAAAGGGCACCTAGTCCAGAAGCAGGGACACCTACCGCCAGGTGAGGTTGCTCTGAGCCTGCTGCAGCCTGACCTTGAACGACTGTCGCGGCACCCACCACCTCTCTGGGCAAGATGTTCCGGTGCCTCACCACCCTTCTGTCAAGAACATCTTCCTCAGTCCCAATCAAAATCTCCCCTCTCTCCATTTGAAACTATTTGCCCCTGTCCTATCACAACAGACCCCGCGAAAGAGCACGGCCTCTTCCTTCTTTGAGCCCCCGTGTAGATACTGAAAGGCCAATATCGCATCACACAGAGCCTTTTTTCTCCGGACTGAGCAGCCCCACCGCTCTCAGCCTGTCCTCGCAGGGGAGGTGTTCCATCTCTTGCATGGTTGTTGTGGCCCTCCTCTGCGTGCGCTCTAACAGCTCAACATCTCTCCTGTCACTGATGGGTCACCCCCGGATTTAGAAAGTAGTGGCCTTAAGGCAACATGAAAATGCGCTGAGCGAAGACAACCACAGAGAGCAACAAGGATTGGTGGAGCGCTGCGTCACACCACTGTCTTCTCCTTGCACACAGGTTTCGGAAGGACTTTGTACCCAAACCACCGCCCAGGCTATTCCGCAAGTCCTCCGGGAACGTCCCTGGTGAGGGCAAGCAAAAGAAAGAAGAGGCTTTGCCACTTCTCGTCCAGGGCAAGACAGGTAAAGCAGCTGCCAGCTCCTTCCCATGGCACGTGCAACCACCTTGTGATGGGAAATCCCTCGCCGACCCTTGGCCAAAGGCTCTGACTTGTGCCAAAGCTACGCGCCAGCTCAGCACGGCCTCTGCCCATAATGAACTGTTGGCCTCACCAAAACGCCAAAATGAAGGCGCTGCATGTGTCGTGCCCCCATCCCTGGCTGTGGCAGGAAGATGCGGGGATCCCAGGCCCTGCCCGCCCCCAGGAAACGGCCCCCAAAAGTCACCCTGTCACCTCATCATCACCGCCCAGCTCCTCTTTCCCACCGCCAATGTCCGTAATGCAGTCCCAAAACAGAGCTGAACTGCAGGGAGGAGGAGCGGGGCCAGAGATGGGGACAGGGAGGGTCCGAGGGTGGTGGAGATGGCAGCGGCGGGGGGAGCAGAGCCACTCCCGGGTGTTTTGGGAACGGGCCTGAGTGCCCCTTGTGACTGAGCCTAAGTGCTCACGGTGAATCTCCTCTGCCTTCCCAATTCCAGTGAGATTTACTGAAGTGCCAACCTTCATCAGGCGCTTCACCTGTGCTAGCATAAGTGGAGAAGACTTCAGAAGCACAGGCAAGGTGTCCAGGTGAGGCTGGAGGCTCCGGGCTGGGATCTGCACGGGGCTGTTCCACCGACCAGACAAGAGCCCATTCCCCAACCCCAAAGGGTCACTGTTTGTGGCCACCCAACAGTGCTGGATGCAGCACCCGGAGCAGTGGGATGGGGACACCAGGAGCCCCCCAGCTCACAGGGCTGGCCCCTCTGCGGATCTCAGGAGAGCCACGGAGCAGCCTGTGAGCTGTCTGTGGGGAAGGCTGTGTTGCAGCCAAGGCTCCTGGCTCAGGGTTGCAGGATGCAGCCTCAAAGCCATCAGCCACTCAGGCGGACCCCTCCCGCTCTGTCCTTTCAGCCCGCTGCCGGCCATCCCGACAGTGTCTGAAACCCACGAGCAGCAGGGCCAGGCAGGAACCAAAGACCAAGAAGACCTGGGCCAAACAAAGGGAACAAGACATGTCAAGTTCCAAGAAAGTGAACAAGGAGCGGGGAAAGCCCACGAGGGTGGAGCACTGAAGATGTGGAAAGGAAAGGCCTTGCACCCTCAGCTTGTCAGGAGGCAGACGGCATCTCGCATCGGAGACAGACGGTCGTCAAGGGTTGAGTCCAGCCTGTCCAAGGCTGGAGCATCCCGGCTGCCACTGCTGGCATGCGACTCGGTCAAACTGCACAGGCTGAGGGCTAAGCAGGCCAGGCCAGCGCGGGCAGCACCTCAGGAGACGGCGGCATCAGCGTCTCACCGGGAGCGCTGCCTGCCCAAGGAGTCCTCCACCAACAGATCTGGTTGGCTGCCCCCGATACACAAAGGAACAGAGTCCTCCAAGCGTCAGCCTCCAAAGCCCAAACCACCACAATGAAGGCGGGCAATGCACAGTTAAGGAGAAGACCAGGGGTGACTGTGGAATGATTTGTTGTCATGGAAAGGGGGGTGGGAAAGTTACAAGGGAGAACTTGGGAAAGTATACGAGCGGTGTTTGAACATGTAATAAATGATTTGGATTGTTCACATCTGAGTCCGTGCCTTCAGACGCTGCAAATGGCGCCCACTGTGTGGGGCAAAAACAAGCCTTCTGGGTTCACAGGGAAAAGCATCCACCAAAGAGGGATCTCCAGAAAGAGATCCTTCCTCAGGGGCAGTCAGCCCTTCCATGAGGCCTAAGAGAGGTGCAGCCAGGCTCCAGCCCTTCCTGTCACACAGTGAATTGCCTCTACCTGTGCTCCCAGGGCTGAGTGGGTCTTTCCTGCAGGTGCTCAATCAGTGGTTCAGGCCCCGACTCAGCAGTTCCCATACAAGGGGGTGGCACTGATAGATGACAGCAGTAACTGGAGGCAAAAAAAGGCACTGTGAGGTGGCCACACTCTGTACCACTGCAGCACAGGCAGATTAGCACTGCAGGCTCAGCTCGAGCCATCTGTAATCAGATGGCTTTTGCTAAATATGGATCCCAGTGCTTGAAAGTCCCTGCACCCGTTGCTCTCATTGCAGTCTTTGATAGCACACTGCACCATTCCATTTGCCCAAATAATGTGCGATAGGAGATGGCAAATAGCCACTCAGTGCCGCGCTCTTTGGCCCAGGGAGCTGTGAGGTTGTTTTGGAAATGAGCCCATTGTCCTTCGTACCAGAGGGGCTTTCTCCACTTGGCTTGCATACTTGCAGCATGTGTTGCACATTCACAGGAATTCACATCCCTTCCCTTTCCCTTTCACTCC